>NW_020955194.1:6340231-6389877 GCF_003031625.1 Empidonax traillii | reverse complement strand
GTAGTCTGAAATATGGATAATATATATGTCTTCCTTTTTTATTATTGTTTTATACAGTTAGGGTGATAATGACTTTAATGAGTCAAGTATTTTTTAGAAAGGTGATAACTGGTTTTGAACCACCACAGGCTAAACTTCCAGGAAAAAAAAAATAAGAGGAAGATAATAAATATTTTTTAAGTCTGAAAAAGCAATTTCAAACCAGTTCTGGACTGAAAATAACTGCTCTGGGTTTAATTTAATTATGTTACTCAATTAGACAATCTGAAAGAAAAATGTGGATGGCACCAGTCAGGAAAAAGGGGATGTCAGAAAAAGAAGAGATGATAATGTTATCAGCTCCTGCGGGACAAAAGGAGAAATTAGTAATTATCACCTATGGAACACTGAGTTATCAGGAAACAGCTTGGAGAAAACTGCAGTGTGCCACAAAACTAATATCTCAATTGACTCAATGGCTTCTAGTGTCTTTGGAGGTCATTACACTTTGAAAGTTACATTTTGTGAATTCCTGCTACTACAGTGACTTCAACAGTTTTACACAAAGTTTTATACAAAGTTCTGGTCAAGAAGGTTAAGTCTGGATGACCTGGTATTATATGTGGCATCCACTGAAATCAGTGGGAAGATTCTTAGTCACCAAAACTAGAACGCATCATTATTATAATGATATTATTTGATGCCACTATTATTGTTGTCACTACTGCTATCACTGTTGTTATTCTGTAGAGTGTGAGCTAACATTCAGAGAAGGGTCTTTTACCCAAATGTTTCATCTGAAACCCTCACTAAGGTAATTGAAACCTGCAAAGGTGATACAAATGCTCTCAGTGTGATTTTATTAAACAAAAGATGCCTTACAATTATGAATTCAAAGCCCATGGTTAAAAGTGTTCACAAGTGCTCTCATTCTAGTTAAATAACACTGTTTAAAAATTATAAAGGAAAATGGTTTGCAAACCTTAAGTAGGTCACCTCCCACAGTATCTTTAAAGTGCAGGTAAATTAGCATTCCTCTTTTTTTAACTAATGGCAAACTGAGTAAGAAGGAGTCACTAAAACTTCTAATTTCACAGAACTGCTGACTATGCCATTTTCTGCTCTAGAGGAATGTTCCTTGGGAAGGATTACAATATTTTACACTATTTTCATACCTCTCCAGAACTGCAAACTATGAAAGGGACCAGAGCCCGAAGTACCAATCACATCCAGTGTCTTTTCATATCATAAGATCCAGCACAAATTCCCTCTCACAAATGGGTCTTGAATAAAGGAAAATGCCATGTTGAAACATTCCCATATAACTGCTTTCCTCTCCTATCAAGAGACAGCAGTTCATATAGGAAGAGTGGCAGCTGGAAGCCAAGAAGAAGCAGCTGGAACACAGAAAAACTGAGTCACTAAGGAGAGAGTGATCTCCGCATTAGATTAAAATGTACTGAAAACAGTAGGAGCTGTTTTAAAATTACTACTTTCAGTATGAGACTTAACTTTCTCAAGTTCAAGCTTATGTGATGTTGCTTTCCTTTCATCAATTCACTCAGCTTTCGGGAAGTCCCACAGATAAAACCAAATTCAGTCAATGTACAGTTTTGTTGGTTACTCAGGTCTGTAGGTGTCTAAAATTTTTTGAAGCTGAGGACTTCAAGTTAGATACTGCAACATTTAGAAGATCCTCTGCAAGATGAATCATCCAATATAGATCTCCTTTCCCAGATTTTGCTGATACTTCACATTTGCTAGAGGCTAACTTATATGTTTTTCACATAAATCTTCTGCTTTGTTTGTCACCACTGGCAACTCTCTCATTTCCTGTAGTTATCAGTGTCACAAAGTTGGTGCTTTTTTGTTAACTTCTCTCCTAATTTCTTTTCCCCTCAGTATTCCCATTAAATCTTGCTGCTATTTATAATATATCTCAGAAATCCAGGCAATCCTCCCTGTCCCTACCAGCAAAACATGTGTTCCCACAACATTTTGGTTCTTTGCTGCAGCAGAAGGACTGCACTTAATGGTGCTGTCATTAAATCCAGCTCATATTCATTCCTCTCAGCAAAGGAGTGTGATCCAGACTCATCTTTGTTTACTCTGCTGCCTTCTGCAACTCAGGCTCTGCTACCTCCTCTGCTTTTGATTTTTCAGATGATGTCCACTGCTTTCCTCCCCTCCCAAGGCAATCCTGCAAGGCTTCTCAAACTATTCGTGTTGTGTTTTCCCCGGTGTAGTAACTTATCTATATCACCCTTTACTTTTTGTGGTCTCTCACTGTTTAGGAAAGTAGTTGCAAGAGGAAAAAAAAGGAGGAAACTGTGATTATGGAGAGGCTAAGTCAATGGGAAGGGTAGGACATAATTTTGACATACCTATAAGAGCACACACAAATGCATACCCAAATACATCCATGAGTCAGTGGAAGGGTTATGCTGGGATGCATTTTGAACCTTCTGTTTGGACCACTGAGACCTGAAGCACCCATACGGAGACACATGCCCTTGACAGTAATAAAATGCCTTTCCCTCATCCCTTTTACATGCCACACTGTTGTAGAGGAGAGTAATAATAAAAACATCTTGAGTCTCGGAGGCATGTCAGGGATCTGATCTTTTTTCCAGATTTGTTATGGAGAAGTAGAGAGGCAAACATTTCTCCTGTGCCCTCTGAACATACTTTAGGAGCATCAAAATATCACATACCCTGTTGATCAATACACCGGGGGAATTCCATAGAGTGAGATCTATTTTCAGTTTGTTTTATTGGGGATGGAGAGAGGAAAGAAGAGACAAAAGGCAAAAATTTACAAGAGGAGGAACTCTAAGTTGTGATTCTTTGATTCCAGCACTTCTTCAGAGACCTTTTCTATGACAGAATTGGAAACCACTGTAAGTTGTTAAAATAGTGATAAATTCTGTTTTCCAATCTCTGTGAGATTTACAGTTCCCAATAATAATATGTATTATCCTTAGAGTACATTTCATCTTCAAAATGTTGAATTAATTCCTATTATTTTTCCCTGGAAACATTTTCTTGGAGTGCCTTCATCTTCAAGAAAACTTTTTCTCTACTTTTCATCATGAATCTTATCTCATTCCCATTGAATTAAATAGAAAAATAGTGCTTGTGTTAAAAATTAAGAAAGACATACTTGAATTTCTCCTTCTCCTCTGGGATTTTTTTTTACTTAATTCTTTCCTTTATCTTTTGTGTTCCTATCATCTCTGTTCCCTTATCAGATTTTTATCTCCACTGCTTATTTTGTGTCAGTACATCACTTGATCATCTCTCTATTCTGGTCATCCCATTACCCTTTATTTTCTTTAGGTATTTTATTGGTGTTACTTGTCTGAATCTGTCATGTTTCACTTATCTTTTGCCCATACGTTTTCCCTCCCTCTTATACTCTTTCCACTCTAGCAGATAATATGGAATGTTGGTCACCTATAGGAAAGGAATATTTTTTTTTTGAGTTTTTTGGGTCAATAGAGTTGAAATAAGAAGAATGTTTAAGCATATGAATAAATCTGTTATACCTCCAAGCTATTCTTTATGAGTCACTTTAAACCCATTTTTCTGAAAATATGGACCTCTGTGAAACGTACTGATATCATGAATGAGCGTTGAGTAAAAAACAATCCTAAACAGTATCTCTGAAAAAGGTTGAGGAGAAAATAAGCAAAAAGCCACTGGTTTTGAGACATAATGTGTTGTGTGAGCACTGTTCATTTGGCTGGTTGGATTTGTTTTCTTTACTAAGTCTGCTCTTACATTTTTGCTGTGGTGGCATTATTACTCTGTGTTGGCAGCATAAATTAAACTCAAACATCACATTTCTTACATAACAGAATGAGGTAAAATCTCTTGCAGCAATTCCTGAATGAAAGTCATCACCTTTTGTGCTGATATGCACAGCCAAAGGAGTTTTTTCCTGTTTTGCCTCCCACATTTCAAGGGCATATACGGTCAGAAGATTATTTTAAAAAACTGGAAGTGATGCTCAACTGCTGTACCAAAGGGCAGGATTGAGCCCTTGATATTTATCTCACATTTTCTATATTACTGTTTCTGAATCTCACAGGTAGTTAAATAAAATAACTCTTGCCATGTTTTCAACAGACAGTACGAATTCCTCCATTTCCCCAGGAAATGTATGTTTTAGTGGAGAGGTCTTTTAGAGGTTGATGTACCAAAGCATGTTTTTTTTTTTCTTTTTCTTCTGAATGTCTAAAAGCATCTGTGATTTTTCCTTTTTCTAAAATAGCAGTTATGCTTCTTTCTCTCTCTGTCTTTTTTTTTTCTTTTTTTTTTAAGGTAAATGAGATATTGCCTTAGAGTTTGAGACAGGTGAGAGGTGAGCAGGGTACCTTCCTACAGGCTCCTCTGACCCTGAAACCTGGGATGCCGTTTGACAGGAGGAAGAAAGAGTAAGCCAAGAATATGGGTAAGAGCCACTGTAGCATAATAAGCTTCTTCCCAAAAGAAATGGGTAGACAGTTTGAAGCCAACTCTGAGCAGATCCCAAATGAAGAGGGTGTGAGCTGACACCATTCAGAGAGGCAGAAATGGGGCTGTGCCCCCTCTCACTCAGTGGCGTCTGGAAACGGGGCTGGCTCACTACACACACTTTGGGCTTCACCAAAGCTGGGTCCTTCCTGTTGGCACTGAACTGTATAATAAATTAATCTATGTTTATCAAGTTCTATAGCTGTAAGAATTGGGGAAATTATTTATAATATTCTATACAAGGTTAGGGGTTTGACTGCCTTAAGGTGATTGGGGGAAATTGAAGGTTGATAGGCCTATTTAGTAATGAGATGTGAAACCACCCAAAACTCTCAGCCATGGCTTGACATCTGTTAAATACTAGTTCCAAGAGACAGAACAAACTGGAAGAGTCTTATTTGTATCCATTTTATGACAGTGAGAAAAAAGAAAGGAGGAAAAAGTCACATTCATTGGCAGTTCCACAGATTATGTTTTCCTGTCTGAAGAGTTTCTTCTCTCTTGAGAGCCATGAAGAATGTGTAACTAGTTTAGTTAAAAGCTACATTAAATTGCTTATACAAGGAATGAATAAAAAATCCTGACTTATCCAGGCAGTATAAGAAAAATTTAACTGAAAAAACAAAGACAGAGATCTGAAGACATAACAACTTTGAAATTCATTATTCAAATTACAGTGATCTAAAATTTTAGTAAATTAGTGTAAATCAAATTTATGATATTTAAAATCTGTGATATAATAGCACTGCTATTTTTAACTGCAACTATTTGAATTCAAAAGTGGAGTTGATTTTAAATTATTTTGCTACATACACAATGTATAAAGAAGCTTGATGTGCTGTTTGAAGTTTTTAAACTTTTTATAGTGGAGTGAATTTGCCTCTTTAGGGCCTTCGTACAGTTAGGTAAGTTGTCTAATGAGAATAGAGAGTGTGGAAAGAGGAACATCAGAATAGAACTGAAGCTAAGAGGCAAGTGGTGCTTCACTGATCTTAATTCTGTAGATACGCAATGTAGACAGAATTGCAAAGGACTCACAAGACCTGCCTGTGGACTGTGAGATCCTGATCTTATCTGAGTTGGAGCCTTTCACTTATTTAAGTCCAGGTGACCTAGGGCTTACCATTTCTCAGCAACTGCCTATTCAGTACACAGCTCCCACCAGTCAGTGCAGAGGAAATGGGAAGTGTTAGCCTGTGGGGTACTGGGTATGTGGAGTGTTGGGCTGTCACTTACTCAAAGAACTATGTTGCCTTGCATAAACTGTAGATCAAGTCTGTGCACTACTGATATAGAGACCATAGATTCATAAGAAACCACTTGGCTCACACATAGGTTACTCTCAATAACTAACCAGAATTTGTCCTTCTGCAAGGCAAGACGTAGCACAGGGACAGGGTCAAACACATCCTGAAAGGTAGGAGACAGACCTCACCAAGTCAGTTCCTGAGTTAGTAATATATTCAGCATTTATTGATTCCTTTTAAAGTACATATCAAAAATATGTCACGTTCTGTTTCATTTGAGAAAGATGTCAGCTTTGCATTTTAGCTAGTAAAGGGTACAACAGTAGTGGCTTAACACTGCATCATCCATCTTGAAATATTGCACCCAGGGCTCTATTGCCAGTGGAGATGAACTGTAATTTTTCACCTATTTTTCCTCACCTTAGACTGAGAGTTTACATCTTCCCCCTTTTTAGATTATTTTTACAATTTTACTCATTATTTAAGCTACTCTGATTACTAATGAAGACAACAGAGGGTACTGCTGTCATGGGTGAAGTCACACACTTCACTTGTAAGAGAGAAGCAACAATACATTTTATTGATATATCAAAGGTATATCAAACAGTGGTTTAACAAAATTCATATGCACTTGATTATTTACTGCATAGATGTTATGGTTTTGCTTGTTCTTAGAAACTAAGCAGGATTTTTCCCTTCCCCCTGCCCATTGTGTGAAGGAGATGTTGAATGGGCAGATTGGCTGTGGCTCAGGCAATGGAATAATACAAAAGAAGAGGCTGGTAAAAGCACATTCCAAGCTGATGGCCCTCAATATCTTGTCTGTGAGGAGAGGTGAGGAGTTCTTTTTTATCTGTTTTTTTTCTCCTCTCCTGGGAAACATGAGGGAGTTCATTGTTGCCTGAGCTGGGACTGGGTCCAGGTGGTAGGAGCTTGGAGGTGGTTTTGTTCTTGGCCTGGCTACCAGCTGGGAATTTTGCTTGGATTTTCATCAGCAAGGAACTGTTCAGGAGGCCTCTCCTCCTCTGTTTTTTTTTTGACAGTAGTTCTTGTGCACATCAAACGAGAGGGGAAGTTACACCACATGACTCAGCCAGTAGGACAGAGTGAGTTCCTGTTGGGAAGGACCCAGCAGTGAGGTAGAGGGAAGACCTCCATTTTCGGTTTCTCCAGCACAACCGGGAGAACATCCCCCACGTGGTGATCACCTGTGATCCAACAGCACCCCCTGCTGACTGTGGTTAGAATTGCACCAAAGGACACAAACTGAACTGTTTACTTGTTTGTTTGTTTAACTGTTTGTTTTGAAGGGGATTATTTTGGGGTATAAGATTATTGTTTGGTTGTTTTATTTGTGTTCTTTCTTTGTTTATGCCACTATGCATATATCTTTTAATAAAGGG
The DNA here is from genome assembly GCF_003031625.1 of Empidonax traillii. Classification (NCBI taxonomy): domain Eukaryota; kingdom Metazoa; phylum Chordata; class Aves; order Passeriformes; family Tyrannidae; genus Empidonax; species Empidonax traillii. The sequence continues at coordinate 6,382,730 of NW_020955194.1, read as the reverse complement.
CTGTTGGCCTTCCTTTTTCCACATTTTTTCTCAATTGGAGCCTCAATTTTGGATTTATAATTGCTTAGAAGGAGGAGTTTGGGTCTCCCTCATAACTCATCCTCAGCAAAATTCTTGGGTCTCATTTAAACTGAGACAATAGGGGACAGGATCAGAGAGACCTGTTAGGGATCCCCCTCCCATTGCATCATGAAGTTCAGAAAGGATCCCCTTCTTTCTAAACTTGTACTCAGAGAGGAGTCTGGGTGTGGCTGGATCCACTCCTAGTCTCAGATTTGGTCAATGGTTTATTTCTGAAGGATTAAATCTTTGCAATCAACCCTTTATGTCACTTAGCCAAGATTTTGAAGTTTAACATGCTATTAACCACTTACTGAGAATCTATCATGGCAAGCAGTCTCTCAGCCTTGAGGATTAAGTTTGAGAGGCATCCCTGCTGAATGGTTGATCCTGGCATGCAGTTCACTACCAGGTAGGACACCCCAGTGTGCTCAGGGAGGTCCACTATTTCTGGAGTAACATGATTGACTTATAGTCACATTTGCATATCAGCAATTCATCTGTTTCCCAACAGCCTCTGGCTACTATATTACCCTCCACCCTCCAAAACCTAGAGGGGGTGTGGGGGAAGCACACCAGCATAGCTGTACAGTAGAAGCTTTGGAAGACATTCTGTATATACTCACAAGTGGAACATTTGCTACTTGGAAGAAGGAACTCCTGTAATTCTCCACTGCGCTAGAGCTCAGCAGACAAAAGGAATAAGAGCACAGCCTGCAATCCCTTGTGTACCCACAAAAGGACCAAAGCACCTATAATCTAGGATCCAAGTCGTGCCAACTACTTTCCAGTATAGCTCATACGGAGAGACACCCAGGTGAGGTTACTCTAGCCCACTTCCACTCCATTTGCACTGAAGGGAAACAAGTAAGTTCAAAGGCATTTCCTTCTGTAACTGTTTTCTCAAAAGCTGCTGAGCTTGTTTAAATTCATTATGCCATGGTCTCTAAAATCTATTTGCCTTTTTGCTTTGTTTTGGCAACTCAAAGGCATATAAAGAAGTACAACTCGTGTATGGGCCAAAATATCTGTGAGGAAAGAGCTGAAAATAAAACTGACAGTGATAGTTAGTCACAGCCAGACCACTTACAGTACCTGATCATCTCATTTCTTTTGCTGCAGAATTGCAGATCATATAGCAGCAGAGGCTAGGTAGATACAGTGTGAAATTAATGTCATTTATCTTTAAATGTCAAGGTAATGTTACACTTGCTTTCTACATTTCAACACATTGTGCTAAGCCACAGCATTTTTTTCAAGGTTTCTTTAACCTGAGGTATTATACTGTTTGGAGAGATGAAAGTGAATGTGGATATGGAAAGAGAAGTCCTCCTCAGGATTATAGACACGTATGCAAAATGATGATGGCAGTTACATAGTCCCCCCACTCACTCCATTATAGCAGATTATGTCCATCTTTTTTATTCCATTTCATCCTTCTTCCTTACACTTCACTGATTTCTTCTTTTTCCCTTCTGCTTAGAATGATGTACTAACAGCACAACCTGCATCTCCTCCCTGATTTCTTTTTTAATACCACTTCATTTGATAATTCCATACTGGGTTACTGTATCTGCTTTACACTTTTCTATAATGAGCTAATTAAAGATATACAAGGCTCTTTATTGAGGCATATGGAGGCTGTTCTTTTTGCATTAGTTTTTTGTTTCTGCTGTGAGTCAGAACTTTCTTTCCTCCCACGATCTCCTCTTACTGGGTTGGGGGATGGGGTTTTTTGAGATGGGGAGTAGAAAAAGTTATTTTGAAGATGGTTCCCCCACTTGTCTTCTGACACTGTACTACAAGGTTCCCCAAGTTCCCTGGGATTTTTTTTTTTTGCCTTGTCAAATAAAGTACACCAAAACCAGTTCATGCTTAGTTTAGTTGTCTTGCGTTCCAAAAATGATAAACCCTTTGCTGCTCTACTGAGCATAAGTCTACTATGGGTTTTTTTCTGGAGGAGCAGAAATGGGATTTCATTCTCTTTTGCCACAAAAAGCACCAGCATCAACCATTTGTTGTTCCTGCAAAAGAGCACAACAAGCACTGTAGATTTCTGCTGGTGACCCCTCTCATTAATCTAACAAATCTCACTGGTCAGCTCTGTAGGTATGGACCAGCAGATGTTTGTGGCTAGACTTTTAACTTGACAGCAGAGGTTTTGTACTGTACTATGAACTCATTTTTTCCCCTGTGTTTGACTAGCATATTCTCCTAAGGTGAACTGAAAACCTTGGAATTCCAGGTTTTTTGCAGCTTCCTGGTGAGATGCAAGGAAAGTTCAGATCTTTTCTGGGATATGAACAGTATGCTGGTGGGTGTCCTTATTCTCAAGTTTCAGACTGAAGAAAAAATCCAAAATTTGTGAAATACATTTCAATCCACAGTCTGCTTAAGATCAAACCATGATCTCCATCTGGGCCCTTAATTTTTCTGGGTCCTTCCAAGTTCTGGAGATATTAGAATAGATCGTGCAGCTCAGTTTTGCTAGGGTAGTTTAAAAATTATGTTAAACTCGGCCTAAACAATATGATTTTCCCCAGCGAGTTTCTAAAATTATGAAGTTGACAGAAAATGACACTAAACTAGTGTTTTCCATCTCCACTGTCCCTTTCTGTTTCCATCAGCTATTTATGCATCATCGTTGTGAGAAGGTTAAAGTGGTAGGAGTGAAGAGGAGCTAAGGAGATTAGGTGGCAGAAACAGAAATGGAAATGCTAGCAAGGGAAAAACAGGTCTTTAAATCCAGAAAACAGGTGAGCATGGGAAGGATGCATATAAAATGGAATAAACATCCACAACTGACTCTGAATTTAGGAAAGATTAATACGTGGTCTAGTGGCAGAGTCCTGGGAGTGTCTACTAGTGGAAGAGATACACATCTGAAAGACGACTACATAGGACGGGAAGCCCTCAAACCCACCGTATTACCAGGCACTTCTCATCTCTTTATTATACGTTCATTTTATCTCTTCCATAAATTGTATTAGTACATTATTTGTTACTGTAGATCAACAATGCACGTGCTCAATTTAAAGTATAATTTTCAGTCATGTTCAACCCTAAGATGTTGAACAGGACTCTAGGAATTCTTTAGAGATTGAATCCACTCAGGAATCATGACCATAGATCAGCTGTACGAGTCTTTTCCTATTGCTTTGATAAGTAATATGTACTCTTTTTCACTAGGAAATTATGTATAGCAAGAACTATACTTTAGTAATCCTGGATAATGTAATGAAATTCTATATATTTCTTACATACCCCTTCAAGAAGACTCATGTTTGCAGCAAACTATACCAGGAAAAAAATATAACACAATGCTGCACATATCATATCCACTTAGAAAATTGTATTTACTTCTGGAAAATTTAATTTTCTTTCCTTCTTTATTATATGTAACGTAATTTTTCTGTTAAATTTTGGAGCCAGCATAGGTCAACTGCTTATTAATGTGCTAGCTAGTATTCCATACTTATCACTGATTCAAAATCAAGACTGAACACCCCATTTCAAATGGTAATTTCACTTAAAATATCTGCTTGCAGAGGAAGTTGTTCAGTGTGTTCTTGAGATTGAGTTGTAAGGTGTCAGTTCCTGGTGGCACAGTAATTAATTTAGTAAGTAGAAGTACAGAGATATTGGTCAGCACACCAATATGGAGATGCAGTGTCTTCCAAACAAGTCTCCTCATGGGACATGCAACATTCCTTCCACACACACATTGTTACTAAAAGAGGACAAGTCAGGAAAATCGTAGCTGTCTATTCCCTTCTTGATCAACTCATTCTGTGAGGAGTAAAGGAATAGTTAGATTTGTTAGCTTCCCTTACCTCCATCTCCCCTTGGAAGAAAGAGGTGCACCAATCAAACTTTCAAGTTCTTTCTTTGACCATAGCAACTTGGTAGAGCTATTTAGAGAAGAACAGTTGTATTTGAACCAATATTCTGGTCAGCTCAGTAACTTGTGCACCACAGAATCTTGTCTTTGTGTCAATAGGAATGCATGTGTGATGAGCAAACTAATCAGCCTATACCCACTCTCTTGTAGCAGAGCTACATAAAATCATTTTCTGTTCCCTACTTTCAGCATTATAGTTGTAGCTTGAACTGTCAATAATTGCAGCTATCCTAAAAACATCTTCCTTATTTTTCCCTGAGAAAGCCATATAGATGTGTGCTCTGAATTCCCAAAGCATTTCATATCTTCTCTGCACACCTGGAGAAGGACCCTTTTGCCCCAGTAGCCTATTAGAACATCTTTATATATGTTGGTTCAATATTATGCACCCTTTCAATGGTTTTGAGATGAGATAAGAGAAGAGATGGGAAAATATGAAAAACATGAGACCTTTACATCTGTTAGTACTGGTTTCCCAGGTTCCCTAAATCACAGGTTATTACATATGGACAGCCAGCCTGGTAGCCAGAGGAGAATTGTCTAAACCAAATCAATTCACTGGGGAGAGAAATTTTTTTTTTAAAACAGTTTTTCTGTCAGAGATCAAAACCAGGGAATCTTTAAAGCTCACTGTCAGTAAAAAGGATATTGCAAGATACTATATTTATTATTCTACCACAATTTCCACATTTCATTTTCTTATTTCACAACTCAAAACAATGAGACAGAGTGTTTACTTGTACAAGACAGTACAGGAAAATCTCTATGAAAATTTCATAGCCATGTTTGCTATATTTGAGGGGTAAATGAGTTCAAGAGAACATGTAAAATTGATAGAAGTTCTAAACTAATGTAACATGACCAAATCTGACAATCTGTGATGAGCTTATGCTGAGAGGTATATGTAGTAAGAAAATCAACTTGTGATCAGATGACTTCTACATTCCCAGAGTTGATTTTTATGCTGTTACTTAGTTTAATCCCCATTTAGTTCTCAGACTGCAACAAACTGCAGTAGTCTCCTAGTCACGTTTACACACATTATTATGTCTCTGACATTACGTAAAAATCATGTACAGGGTTACCTACCTGTTAAAATATTCCTGCCTCCCAAAAATGGAGCTGAACTAGTAACCTAGACAAGAAACCTCCAATTCAGTTTGGCAGCAACTTTAAGCATGCTGTTCCAGTGCTGTGGTCATTGGAACAGGGTACCCATTAGGTTTTCTATTCCTAGGGTTAATCTAAGCATATAAAGGGATGAAATCTGTCTATGCCTTACCCTCCCCTGGAGACAGCTGAGCTACTTATAAACACACTTGTATGAGTCAAAAAACGGGGTATCTTCAGCAACACACACCTGGAGGAAATCCCAGCCTGTGACAATGAGGTTGTTTTTCTACTTGTAATGTTGGTGGTACTAATATAAAGTTGATGACACTGGAGCATAGATACAGACCCTTAGCACTTTGCTGTAATCATGTTTTCAGAGCTTCACAGGAAGTTTCTGAATGTTCTCCTGTTTTGCTGGAAATTAATTAATGGCCATTCTTTTTGACCCTAAAATCAATGAAACATTAGAAGTGATGTTTGGATAAAATAACCAACCCAAAAAATCTGATTCTATTGTCCTTAATCAATTTTATCTCTGTTGATATATTAATATAAGCAAATATATATATAGGCTGATATAGTTAATTGTTGGTAAATATTGACACATCTTCTTTTCAGTATTCCTGCATATAAATAGAGATATTTTATATAAATTATATACAAACACACACATCTATAGGGTATCTTTAAAGAGTCAGCCATTTACACATCAGTATCAGTTTAGGTTAGATCATCTGAAGACAATGCATCCTTTTCCTGGCCTTTATTTTTAGAATACAATTTACTTACTGAAATTTTTGCTTCTGACATACACCAATAACATATTTGTACTGCAAAATAGTGGTTTGGAGGTCTGATCTGAAATGTACAAAAAAATGTAGCTCCAAATAACTACTTCCTTTCTGACTCTAAGTCATTTCAATGAGTGGCAGCTCTTTCGATTCTGCCCCATCTCAAACACTCCCCAGAGAACTTGCTGTTACAAAGAACATTGTGTAATAAATATCTCCAGCAAGCAAAAACCCTGAGCTTTGCTGACCAGCAGGCTCAGTTACAGAGTATACATGACCAATATGCACATAACCTAAAAGTAACTCCCAGCAAATCCCTCACTTTACCCTTTAAAAATGAATAAAATAAAGAGGCTTTTTTAAATGTTTGCCCGAGGCAAAAACAGTGAAATAACCTATCAGTTAGAAACCCTGAGTTTCACCTTAGAGGTCTTTGTGGAATCCAGCTTTTTGCCCTGGAGCTATAAAGAAAGATATCAAGTTTGATTCATCTTCACATTAAGTTATGCTAGTATAATTGTATTTCTTCCAGTGGATTTACATAAATGCATATCGGGCTCTCTCTATCTTGCATGCAAGTAATGGATTTTTCAAGTTCTTTAAAGCATCATCTCTAGCCCTTTAATGAGTAAATTCTCTTCTCTTACCAATTTAGCTATAGTTGTAGGAATAAAGCAAGGTGAAATGCGACAAGTTATCATTTAGGGTCTCACGTTTCAATTTTCCGCCTATATTTATAACTTCTGAGGTTCATCTTAAGGATCAGAGAATATGAAATGAAGCTCAGGCGAGTTTTACTGTCTTTCACATCAGAATGGTAAAGACTAGCATTTTTTCAACGTTTTTGCTATAAATACTAATTTCTTTCTACTCAACAAAGACCCATTTTCACTCAAAAGCTTTTTGTGAATCTCAACAAAACCACTGAAATTATTTCATTTGCAATGAAAAATAAGAAACAAGCATATTTCACATCGTTTGGAGTATTACTGGGAACATTTTGTTCACCTCTACTGCAAGCCAAGCAAGTAATTAACAACGGAAGGACTTGACTGTAGCATGCATGAGATGGCGTTGGCCCCAGAACCCTTTTGGAGAAGAGCTTTCCCTGACCCTTCATTTCATTTTATTTCCCCTGTGATAGCAAAGTGATGACTGACCCGACTCCCTCATAAAACCCAATAGTCTGATTTCTACAGGCACAAACCCAAGTATCCTGGGAAGATCTGAGATAAGTCTGAAGAATCTCATCTTATATACTAACCACGAGTTCAGAAATCCTGCTATGTTCTGCTGACATTCCTCTTTCTTCCCAGAGATTTAGGCCTCTGAGCCTAGGGCTCGCTTCAGCTGCTGCCACGTGTTGGCAGCATATTGTGTCCTGAATTGAAAACTCAAAATTCTTACTCAGTTTCTCCTGGAATCATGTAAGCCATGCTATATATTTATTAACAAGTGAGTGTGTTTACAGTGGATATAACTTACAATTTTTAGGTAGGCTTTCCACAATCCATGGCTAGAGAAGCTCAAGCCTTTGTGTGCTACAGCTGAGTTTAAAAAAAAGTGGATAAACTTATGAGCAGTGTTTGCAGTTACACATGATAAGCTGGATAATTAAAATTCATGTGGCAGAAGATAAAGCAAATCACACTGTGTTCAAGCAAGAATTTATTTATAAGCCACGTACTCCATCACAAAGTATGACCAGGTAAATTATGTTATTTTGAATATTGCCTTTTGCTGAAATATCAGTCAGTGATCATTGGCAGAGCATGAAACAGCATTCATATGACCAAGCCCAACATTCTGGTCTGAGAACCGAGCTTTCATCCAGCTTTAATTAAACCCTAGTTTGGATAAATTCCTGTGACAGGGTGTAACAGCGATAATAAAGGTATTTAGGAAAAGACAGACAGGAGCAAATTATTGCAAGGCACATGACTCCTCTAATTCATAGGCATTGTTAGTGTGGGCAACATCATTAAATGGCTTATCACAGTCAAAACTGTTCTCTGAAGGCAGATGGTCTGCAAACGCATGATTTTATTTAGGTTTTGATTTACATACTGATCTGAAAAGATTTTATTTCATTTTACGTGAAAATGAAAAAGTTTGTTAGTTGCATTCTTGTACAGACAATCTCATGTGCTTAGTTATCTCAGTAGGATATGTTTTATTAATGGTTTGCTTTGAACATATTTTAATTTGCATTTGTGGCAAGAAGCTTAATCTTTCTTCTGCACTACCCCTTGTCCTACCACCATCACTTTTTGGTAGGAGACAAAAGTATGTTTGGGCTTTTTCTGACTCTAATGAGTATTTCTGAACCAAGTTTACTGTCAGGACCCTGAATGCACTAATTGGTCTTGATGTCCCTGACCAGCCTCACCAGTGTCCTCCTCTCAAACACCCTCATCCTCTTTGCCCAGGAGCTGCCTCAGTTCAGGCCTTTCCCTGGTCCTGGTCAGAGCTATGTCTATCCAGCTGAGTCCCTTTCCTGACCCTGACTCACCTGTTCTGTTCACCACCCCCAGCCACCTCCAGTGGGATGGGGCCACTGCAGGAAGTCCCTGCCCCATCAGTGCTGCATCCTGATAGTTCCTTACACTTAGACTTTTTCAACAGTTAAAACTTTCTATGAGAAAGTTACAGGCATGATGATCATTTGTCAAAAGAGTCTTCAGGCAGCTCCAGTGTGGTTGACACCAGGCTCACTTATTTTAAAGGTTGGGCTTGGAATTGACTCCCTCTTTCTGGTCTGTAATTCCCATTTGAACCCAAATCATTCACATCCAGGAGTTATTTTTTTGTTTCAGGGTGCAAGTGACTAAATGACAGCTGCTCTCAAACCCAAGAAATACTTCAGTGTTTAGGCAAAATGGAAAAGTTCTAAAGGGACATTACTGCCTTCCTGTGAGTATTGATCTTTCATCTGTCCTTTAGTGACAAGGAATCTGGCTGAGCAAAAAATCCCAGACATCCTAGTCCAAACCCAGAAACAGGACTGGGGCAATGTCTTATCAAGAGCTGACATGGTCTGCTAGTACCCAGGAATGCTCCTGTGCCCAGGAGAAGGTTAAAAATTTCATCTCAACTCAAGGTAGTGGCTTCCAAGCGGGAGAAGGTGCCCGCATTTTGAGAGCTTACACTTGTTTTTTCTTGTAGAATCATATACCCTCTGCCTCCACACTGCCACAAGCACACTGTGTCCTGAAGCAGCACCTAAAGGCAATATCCTAAAAATTTGGACAAAGCTCTCCCATTTCCAAAATGAAAGTAAGGAAAAGAAGTCATTCCTGGCCTTTACCAAATAATGCTAAAGATGGGAAGCATATCCACAATTCAAATGTTAAAGTAAGATGGCTAGATGTCCTGTTTGATGTGATGATCTCTTTTTCTTGTAGTCAGATATCCTGTTGTTTTGATGAGTGAAATACAGGATGTCATTTGTCTTGCATTGTGACTCTAAAATAAATATTTTAAATTGTCCATTTCGTAATGCAGATGTGAGGTGATTATGATTATCATGAGGAAGCTTGCTGAGCAATTTTATTTAACGTTAGAAAAAATAAGCTGGCAATTATCGTAATTATCTTGGCATCATACTAAAATTTATAGATTTAAAAGCAAGGTTGATTGGGTTTTATGCTTGTATTCAGACTGGGACTGTTGTACTGTTGTAATGAAGGTTTAGCTTTTTTTTTTTTTTTTTTTTTTTTAGTTTGCTCTTTGTTCTGCGGCTCTTTGCAAGTGGTTTTGAGGGAATGGGCCTTGCTTGGACTTCTGGTTGTTATGTCAGTTTATTATCACTTTATCAGTACAACACAGATAAAGCCTAATGTGTTAATTTACTGAAATTTTAATGGCTTAACTTTTGTCCTCATAGTTCTAGCCTAGGGATAGAAACATTTTGTTTTTAATAGAGAAGTCACTTGGATATCTATCATCCAACATAAATAAACTCAGCAGTCATGATATAATTAATTTTATTCAGAAAAATTACTGGGAATTGTTTACTCTTGATTCCCGTACAGAAAGAAAGAAAAAAAACACAAACAAATAAACAAACTAACAAAATAAAACAAAACAAAACCCCAAACCAAAAACAAAAAAACCAGCAGCTGGTATACCCTGGAGGGTAGATGAACTTGCTTCTGAGACAAACTGTTCTAGATGCTGCCGAGTGTGGCAGGAGAATGAAATTCTCAGCGAGGAGCAAACAAACCAGGTCTGAAGGTCAAATTCTCTTGGCATAAGGGAAAGCTTGTGCGTATAGAGTCTCTTGAAACTCAGGAAGACAGATCTGACATAGAGGTAGAGATTAGGAGATTTCTCACTGCTTTTCCTTACCAGTTAGTTTTAGTTTTCTTTGTTCAGAAACCTAATCATTCTACCTTAAGCACGAAACAAAATATTTTATTAGAACATAAAATAGCTGTCTATATGGGAAAGATCTGCATGGACTGACCTCAAAACTGACATACTCTAGGTCCTAACACACTACAAAGAAAAAAATTTCACTACATCAGAAGGTGATGAGAGACCTCAGTCTAAAAATGAAAATGTAGACCTCAGCAAACTAAATCTGTATGATATGAAAGAAGTTTGGGATTATTTGGTTTATGAAATACACTCTACTCCTAGATGTAACTTCAACCCATATTTAGATATTTTTCCATCAGCTGTACTCCTGGGAGGCAAGTATGTTTGTTTGGGGGGTTTAACTTTTCAGATTTAAACTCTCAGAATGCACAAGATGTGCTACAGAAATTTGGGGGGGGGGGGGAATGCTCTTTGACAGATTATTTTGCTGCCTTTTAAGATAACAATCTCAAACCAGTTTTCTACAGGTCAGGAAGAAAGAACACAACAGGCATATGGAGAGAGATAAACAAGAACTTGAAAATTACCATTTGCTATGGATTGTTTTTGCCAGAACTGCCAGGAGAGCTAGGATAACTTTTCCTTTCAGACCAATAACCCTCTCCTTGTTCTGGACTTGGTCAGTCCATTGCAGGTGAAGCTGATCCTCCCTGACTGGTGGATGCTACAGGCAGGTTTGCGTGCCACATGTCCAGCCAACCACTTGCAGCCTGAATTTCTGTGCATCCACTCATATTTGAACCAGCAGCATGGAGTTACATGGCTTGTCTCACAAAGATGCAAATTCAGTGGTTATAAGGAATAAGTACTATAATGGGTATTGCTCTTTTACCTGTCCTGCCTGCTATGAGACCATAATTCAATGTACTGGCTTGTAATTCTGTCATTCACATCCTTTGTAGAATCCAGGCACCAGCATCATGCAAAATCCATGGCTGTCATGGGTGCATTAACTGGGAGATGGTGTAACCATCTGTATTGTCAAGTGGAAATAACTTCTGACTTAGTCATTAGAGGAACTATCTCTCATTTCTCTCTCTGGCATGGTGTCATGACAGTTTCCACCTCCAAGAGACCCACAGGCAGGGTATAAATTGTTTTGAAACTCATAGTGTATAATAAAATACAGGAGGAAGTATTCCTCGGGATCTCGGCATGCAAGCTATTTTCACTGTCATCACGTGCCTATAGAGGTCCATCCTGAGGCATGCTTTGAGCAGAATGTTTGGGTTAGATGATCTGCAGAGATCCCTCCAACTTGAATGCACTCTGTGGACTGGTGTCACCATTCTTTGATCAGAGCTGAGCAGTACTGCACTGCCCTGGCATCAGCCATTCATGGTGTGATCCCTGGCATTCGCCAGCTGACTCTTCAGTCACCATCATGTTCAGCACTGCTCTCATTTCTCCTCCAAAAACACTTCTGAGAGCTCACGATCCTTCTGAGGGACTTCACAGATGAGCTGACTTATTTTCACTTTAACACTGGGACAAAGAAATGTTCCCTGACAAGATCAGTAAATCTGTGTGGCAGTTGCTGCTGGTATCAAAGCTTGCTCATTCTGTTTCATGAATAGTTCCTCTTGTGCAGCTCTAACTGGTCTTCCTAAGCAGCACAAGCCTGCAAGGCTGTTTTTCTTCTGCAAGTATCCCACAGTTTCCTGTGCAGTGCACATGGATGCTTGAGCTGGTCCTCTGGGTCGCTCCCACCAGCTTCAAGGAAGTACATCCGTAGGTATCTCCTCTCAAGTCCCACAACCCTGTTAATTACTATAAACCAGGTCACCCTGCAGCTTGAAAAACATTAAAAGGGACGGTTATCTCTGCAGCTTCATAATAAAAATCAATAAAAATATTGACCTCAATTATATTCCCCCTCCCATCCCAGGATAGTTTTTCAAGAATTTTGAGTTGTTAAACTGTCCTGCTGTGGCTTTATATTTTTATAAAACTTTATATTTTTTAAGTGGCTGGAAGATGCTTTTCACTATACTCACAAAAATAGAAAAAAATAGTGTTTTGTCTTGTGAAATTGGAGAAGACTTTGATTTTTCTAATTACAAGATTTAAAAACAGGGGTAATGAAAAATTTAGACACCAATGATCAACCTTTTGTAAATGAAGCTTGAATTTCTGCAACATTACTCAGAGAAAAGCAATTCCTCTTCAAATGAATGGTTCTTAATTAAGAAATTCAATTCTTTGCAAAGATTTTATGAATTGCATTAATGAAGGCAACAACAAAGCATACAGAAGCAGCTAATCTTTTTTATTAGTTCCTCACTGTTTAAAATAAAAAAAAATAAGTTACAGGTAAAGGTTGAAAAGGAATACAAAGATAATATTGATGCAGATTAAAGATGAAGAGATGTATTCAAACATTTGCATACACAGCATGTACCTTGTGAAAACATGAAAGCACAAACTGAATTTTCATTGGCAAGAATAAGAACTACTGCATAATCAAAAATGTTGTATTCATCTATAAATTCTTTATGAAGAGATGAAAAGTTCTGGTTTAGTATTGGAATTATTAGTATTGTTATCATAAACCAATATTTTTCAATATTTTTTCTGCTGAATATTTTATTCTGATTTTTCAAAACCTTAGGAGATTTTAAGAAGAAATACACTGTTCAAAGGAACACAAGAACTGAGAAGGCTCAAGCTCTTGGTCCTACAACTGCAGAATATTTATGTAATTGTAACATTCATTAAGCAATTTGTTAATGTTACTATAAAAGTCAAGCAAAATGCTTTCCAAGATATACCACCTGGCCTCATTACTCATATTGTTTCCAACAGTTACAGCTTTATGTATAGATATGACTCTAACTTAGCAATGGTAACTAATTTATTTTGTTTAAATTTGAGATATTAACTATTTATTCACTATACCTCGTCAAATGTGAAGATGTGGGGAGCTGAGCATTTAGGAAGTCATGGTATGAACCAACTGGAAACAGTAGTTCTATTCTGCAGAGAACAGTATTATCAGATGCTGAGTATTTAGAATTATTAGGCATGTGATTTTTTTTTTTTTTTTTGGCTCATAAAGAATTTGGAACAGTCACAAGGCAAGCAGGTTTCATTTTTTTAATTGGTATGATTCCTCGTGTCTTTTTTCTGATCCAGGAATATTTTTCACTACAAGTCTTTCTTTTTTACTTTTTTTTTCCTCAGAGTGACACAGTCCCACATCTTCACCAGCTCTAGTCATGAGAACCTCTTTTTTAGAGTTGTTTTGCTGTATGTGTTTAGAATTATTATTCTTTGTCTCATTATTTATCTTTAAAAAGAAAATCTTGAATATAAGACCTCTATAAAGCATCTGCATATTAAAGTACACAACTTGCTGTAAGCTAAAAACATGCACTCATAACACTGACACAAACACACCAGCAAGGTACAGCTTCTACAACAATTACATTGAATTTAACTTTATGCTTGGTAAATAATATCTGTTTTAACAAGTAAGGATCAACTCTTAGCCAATTTATGAAAGCCAAGTAACCATCACTGCACAATAAAAGTAAACCACTCCAAATCAGGGTGGTAGTATTTCTTTTCATATGAAGTAGTTATATGAAAATAGTTTCATAATATATGAAAAGGTGGTAGTTAATTTCATATAAACAAAAAGTCGATGGGAAATAGCTAAGCAATGAGAAGCAATTTACAGAAGATAAACGTTTTTGGGTGCAGTTTCTTCTCAGCCAGGGAATTCAACATGAAGTATTTAGTGAACCCCTCAGAAAGTGAGGAAATGCTGAACTCAGGATGTGTATTCATCTAAACAGCAGATAGATCTTAGGGACTGCTAGAGTCAAGTGATGCTCAGTTTTCACCTGGAAAAGCTACTATGGAAAACCTTGTACACAGGGATACCATAACATTTCCACAGTTTCCCTCCAAAGTCCACTCATTCTGATATTAATCCCTGACTGCATCTGATGGTTACCACAGTAGAGAGCTACCAAAAATAAGCTACAACTATCAGAGAAATCCATATGATTTGCTGCAAGACCCCCTCTGTCTGGAACTGCTCTGAGATACGATGCAGGGAAGACCCAGAATAATTATTTTGGCAATGACAGAGGCAAATCCTTCCAAGATTTTATCTTTATGAAAGTGCTTTATTCCTTTCTCCTTTATAGCTTCCTGTCTGGGCATGTCACACAATCAAGAGCAATCACAAGGCCCCCAGGAAAAATTAAAAACAGAGAATGAGATGTCACTGCCAGCAGAGCAGTATGTCAAGCCTGCAGATGGTTTTTGAGGAGCTCTTGGGAAAGACACTCAAGCAGGGAAAGAATGTTATTTGTTGGATGAATTAACCAGAAAAATTCACATTAAAATTCCGTTTTTTTGCTATACATATCTACCAGAATCCACATCCTCAGTACTTTTCTCTTATTTCTGTGTGGTATATATAATCACTAGCCTGTACAGACCATCCTTTCACCACATGAAGCAATTCTGAAGGAAAGGCTAAGAAAAGCAAATCTATGTAATTGTCCCACCACGAAGGAAGCTGCATGGTCTGTGAACACCAGAGAGCTACCCAGGTCCATCTTGGATTCCTGTTTGCAACCCATGAGTTTCCTGTCGGGGTGAGGAATGGCCAGGGTGGATAGCAAGAGGACCTCGGGACAGACCAGGGTGGGGACTTTCCCAGAAGCCTGGTCACTCTGTGAGGAGCAGAGCTGGGCCAGGGACGGTGGCAGGGCACACCAAATATTCCCACATTTCTCCGCATACAAGAGTGGGTTCAACTCAGGATTTCTCAAAACCACTATGGGAGTCAACACAAATGACTGTATACCACTCAGAGATTAGAAATGCTCTGGGAAGTTAAAAATTAAGCAAGAAGAAAGCCACTTGCAGTAACTCTGAGTATCCTGCTCACCCTCTCCTGTGTAAGTGGCCTTCCAGCAGCGAGAGGATGGTCTGTCAGAGGGTGGTAGGGAGGAGGTTCTCACACTGAGCTGTGCAACAGCTGAGCCAAGGGAGCCCTGACAGAGCATGTCTGCCCAAATGCACTGCTGGGTGCTGGGCTGATAGAAACCTGAGAGAGCTTCTATGTGGTGATTTATAGATGGAGCACAGAAAGTTTGTGATAAAGAGCCTGTTGCAAGGTGGAGAAACACGTGAAGACACTGCTGTCAATATTATGGTAGAGGAGTGATTCACCAAGCAATCATTCAGATATACTGCCCCTATTTTTGTCTCCTGAGAAAGTTTTCTGTATTTCTTATTAGAACTGAGAGTTTATGAATAGAAATGTGTTGCCTATTAAAATAAGGCACATAGTAAGCATAGTTTAGTAAATTCAGCAACGTTGTGTGGAACGATCTAGCAAGTTCCAAAGTTATGTTTATAATTTTTAAAAGCATCTCAGTTATTTAATTCCAACTCATGCCCCTGCTGACCATATTTCACAGCAGACTCCTGGTAACTTGCCTTGGTTTTGCTGAAAGCCCTCCATAACATCCAGAGAGGTAGTGCTGCTGGTCCAGTGAGCTGTATTCCACACTGGACTTTCTCAACACAGCAATCAGAGGGTGTATTCAGACCACAGACACTACGAGCACATGGCTTCACAATAGCAGAAAGCTCAATAAATGCCACTGGCCAACTCATTGCACTGGGTTTCTTCCCTCCTGACTAAAAATTGGAAAGGATGCAGAAGTTACAGCCACTGAATTAAGGGCAGAGATTTGGTTTTGGCAGAGAATAGCCTCATCAAGTATATTTCACCCATGTTTCTAACATTGTTAATCTGTTTTAAAGTGCTATGAAATTTGAAGGCACACATAAAAATAAAATTCTACCGAAAACATATCCATTAACACAGACCACGGTGGCATCTCTAAAGCTTTTGCATCATTTCAGCAGTACTGTTTATCACATGTATATACTAGGCAATTTATTTTTCAGCCATAGATAGTTAAGGGATAATAAAACAGGAGTGATCTTTATAAGGTAACAATCCTGTTGCTGGTCCCAAGTGCAGCATCCACAAGGACAGGCTCAATTGCTATCCGTATAATATTAGATGACTGAGAAATTACATTAATTTCACCTTTCCTTGTTCTCCCACTGTGCATTTCCCAGTGCTGAGTTCAGATGCAGAGCTGAGAAGCTCAGAAAATACCCAAGGGTCAAGGAGTACTGTTCCAGCTTGAGAAAACAGAAGGGGTGATATTGCTAATATTTAATATTTTCTAAATTGGAGATGCAAAAAGAGCTCCACATGTGTTGACATTGAACAGTGAAAGGGGGGGGATTAAAGAACTGATTAAATTTAGGCAGAATAGCAATAAATTTAAAAATGAAGGAAAGTTAGGAGCTGACTTTTAGGATCTGAACAGGGCTGGTGACAGGAATGAGATGTATCAAAGAAAGACTGTGAAGAAAGCCACACTGTGACTAAAAAGCTGTACAGAAGGACTAGGAACACTTTCTCAGTTTCTTTTTCTATTGCTGTGAAGCAATTCATTTGATAAGCTAGATTAAGTAATAGCAACCCAAGAGTTGCAATTAGTGTCTGTTGATTGTGCTCCCTGGAGACAGTAACCATTTCAGAGTTTAAGCAAGGAGTAGAGGCTTTTAAAGAGCTTCAGAAGTTCTGTTGGAAACAAGGGAAATGCTGGATCGGCAACCTCTGTAATTGCCTTATCTTCCCCATTGCTCTGCTTCTCACAAGTCCAGCTTCCCAGATGTGTTTTCCTATCCAAACCTGAGCCTTTCAAGTAGACAAGCATGTTATCTAGAAATATGGATCTCAGGACTTTCTAGCAAAATGGATTCAGAACAAGTACCATTTTATTAAACACTTGGGAGTATTTATGATGGTAAATGTTGCAGGTATCCATGAACTTTAGAATAAAATTCAGGCTCAGTGAGTTATTCCAAGGCAATTACAGAAAATTTGCATCTTTATCTGCTGTACTTAGCCTAGATGGCAAAAGCTATCACCTTAAAATAGAGATGATTCCACTATTAGGAGAATTGGAGGGCAGAATGTTTTGCTACTGTTACGGATGAAGTCATGAATTCTTTAGTGGGACTGAAAATAAAGGAATGATTTAGAAAATTCCCTCCGGAGTGATTACTGTGTGTGTGTCATTAGTCTGAGCAACACATTGTTCAGAGCCAAAGGCAGAAGACAAGAAGCTCACCAGCTTCAGGAGATGAGAAGAAAAGAGGTCATGGGTTGGTGATGCAACAATTCAACATTCAGCCAAGACAACCTGACAAGGTGACTACAGACACTGTGAGATTCAGCACCATCAGTGTAGATTCTAAAACCTTAGGGGCAGGATTCTAGAAGTGCTAACCAGTTGAATAATTTTTTTTGTGTCTCAAAATCTCTAAATCTCCGAAATAATAGAGTTTTCAATACTCAGGGATGCAAGGAGGGCCATCAATAAAACCTCTAAGCTGGACTTCCGGAGGGCAGATTTTGGCTTTTCAGAAGACTGGTCCAGAGCATACCCTGGGAAACTACCCTTGAAAACAAAGGGGTCCAGAAGGCATGGACGTGCTTCAAGAAGGAAGTCCTGAACGCCCAAGAGAAGAACGCACACTGTTTCAGTCTGCTGAAAGGCAAACTGAAGGGGAAGACCATCAATCTGGCTGAACAGGGGGATTTTAAAGGAAATTAGGGTTAAAAAGAGAACCTACCAGTTATGGAAAAAAGGACTGGCTACTCAGGAGGAGTTTAGGAATATAATTAGGTCTTGCTGAAAAAAAATAAGAGAGACTAAGGCAAAACTTAATCTTGATCATGCCACTTCTGTGAGGGATAACAAAAAGTCTTACTATAGATACATCAACAGCAAAAGAAAGGACAAGGAAAACCTCCATTCTTTATTGGACATGGGAGAGAACATAGTTATCGAAGATGAGGACAAGGTCGAGGTATTTAATACCTTCTTTACCTTGATCTTCAACAGTAAGACAGGTTGTCCTGAGGACAGCTGGCTTCTGCAGCTTCTAGACAAAGATAAGAAGCTGAATAGCCCCCCCCCTGTAATCAAGGAGGAAACAGCGACCTGCTGAGCCACTTGGATTCTCACAAGCCTATGGGACCAGATGGGATCCACCCAAGGGTGATGAGGGAACTGGCAGAAGAGCTTGCCAAGCTGCTTTCCATCATTTACCAACAGTCCTGGCTCTCTGAGGAGGTCCCAGATGATTGGAAGTTGGCGAATGTCATACCAACCCACAAAAAGGGATGGGAGGAGGACCTGGGAAACTACAGGTCTGTCAGCCTGACCTCAGTGCCTGGCAAAGTTATGGAGCAGATCATCCTGAGTGCAATCACACAACAGCTACAGGATGGACAAGGGATCAGACCCAGCCAGCATGGGTTTAGGAAGGGCAGGTTCTGTTTGAGCAACCTGATCTCCTTTTATGATCAGGTGACCCACCTGGTGGATGAGGGGAAGGCTCTGGATGTGTCTATCTGGACTTCAGCAAAGCCTTTGACATCATCTCCCATAATGTACTCCTGGAAAAGCTGGCAGCCCATGGTTTGGACAGGGGCACTCTGTGCTGGGTCAGGAACTGGCTGGAGGGCCGGGCCCAGAGAGTGCTGGTGAACGGGGCTGCATCCAGCTGGCAGCCAGTCACCAGTGGTGTCCCCCAGGGATCAGTGCTGGGCCCAGTCCTGTTTAACATCTTTACTGATGATTTAGATGAGGGGATTGAGTCCATCATTAGTAAATTTTCAGACGACACCAAGTTGGGAGGGAGTGTCGACCTGCCAGAAGGCAGGAGGGCTCTGCAGAGGGATCTGGATAGACTGGAGAGATGGGCTGACTCCAATGGGATGAAGTTCAACAAGGCCAAGTGCTGGGTCTTACACTTTGGTCACAACAACCCCCTGCAGCACTACAGGTTGGGCACAGAGTGGCTGGAGAGCAGCCAGGCAGAAAGGGACCTGGGGGTGCTGATAGGAGGCTGAACATGAGCCAGCAGTGTGCCCAGGTGGCCAAGAAGGCCAATGGCATCCTGGCCTGCATCAAGAACAGTATGGCCAGCAGGAGCAGGGAAGTGATCCTTCCCCTGTACTCTGCCTTGGTGAGGCCACACCTTGAGTATTGTGTTCAGCTCTGGGCCCCTCAGTTCAGGAAGGATATTGAGGTGCTGGAGCGGGTCCAGAGAAGAGCAACGAGGCTGGTGAAGGGACTTGAGCACAAGTCCTATGAGGAGAGGCTGAGGGAGCTGGGGTTGTTCAGCCTGGAGAAGAGGAGGCTCAAGAGTGACCTCATCACTCTCTACAACTACCTGAGAGGTGGTTGTAGCCAGATGGGGGCTGGTCTCTTGTCCCACGCAGCTATCAGTAAGACAAGACATGGTCTCAAGCTCTGCCAGGGGAGGTTTAGGTTAGATGTTAGGAAGAAATTCTTTACAGAGAGGGTAATCAAGCACTGGAATGTGCTGCCCAGGGAAGTAGTGGATTTTGTGTCCCTGGAGAAGTTTAAGAAGAGACTGAATGTGACACTTAGTGCCATAGTCTAATAACTGTGGTAGTAATGGATTAAGGGTTGGACTTGATGATGTCAGAGGTCCTTTCCAACGCGTCTGATTCTATGATTCTATGATCTCCCATTATCATTTCATTATTTTTTATGTTATTTGTTCTTTCCAGACCTTCACTCCCTGATTTTCTTTTGGTAGTGAATTTACAATGGCTTTCCATCTGATTTTCTCTTTGCTGTCTGCAGTGGGGTTTTGCTTTAGAAAATAATGCATCTGTTGCCCCAGTAAAAGTTACATAATTCTCCATTTACCCATACAGTTTTGCTCACTCTTTTATGTTTTCCTGCTCATCAGTATGCACACCATCTGTGCCTCTACTACAATGTTCTTACATGGCCTCCAGACTTAGTCAGTGGTTTTAAAGTTTTATTACTTTGCCCTTCAGTCTCATGTTAATAATTTTGCTCACTCTTTTAGAAATCTGCCCTTTCAAACCTTGCTGTTAGCAGGTCAGCCACAGAGAAATTCAGCCCCCACACCCAAACATGTCAAACCTCACTGTATGGCACGGGCTGGCAATCAATGGAAATACTGTAATAACAAGAACTAAACCCAGCGGTTATATTCTAGAGGATACAAATTTATTAATTACAGAAGAACAGGATAAAATGCAAAGAACACAGGGGAAGAGCTATTACAAGTGAGTATAAACAATAAAATGCTTTTAAAATTAACTTGGTCACTTTTTCTAATTTAATTATTGAGAGATCTGACAGCACCTACAGCTAATGTACATGACACCAGCTGTAAATACGTTCTCATAGTCATGTTAAACCCCCTCAGTCTTTCATTGTGTGTATTGTGAATCCTGCTAATTGACCCTTAAATTTAAACTCTGCCCTGTTCAGCTAGGGAGATTTTGAACACTGAGAACTCTTGCAGACAGATTTCATGGAACACTTGGGCTCAGAAGGGCTGCACAATATTATTTACTCAAAACCACAAATGTTTTGCAGGAAAGTTGGTCACTTCCAGGCTGCAGGAATAATATGAAGGTTTTCTGATTAAGGCACTGAGCAGATGAAAGCGTAAATCCCAGCTCTGCCAGTGGTTGCATGTATATCCCTGGGCAAGTCACATCACCTTTCTGTGATTTGTGTCTGCAGTTACAAAAAGCAAATCATTATTTTTCCATCCTCAAGCATTTCTGGAAGTGAGAGCTCCTTCAGAATTGGACTTTTTCCAATCGTATGTTTGTAAGGGATCTAACACAACAGTTTTTTTGTCTAACTGAGGCCTCCAGATGTTCTGTGGAATAGACCATTAAGGCTTCTACTTAATGTGTAATATGAAAAAGAAAAACTGCAAATGATCTTTCAATTTTTCTTTTTTTTTTAGTGTAAGCTAGGAATAATGTACACTGGAATATCTGGATTTATAAATGTGCTGTTATAGAGGTGTAAATGAGAGCACAATCATGACTTAATCTTTCTTAAAGATTTTACTATCTGAATATGATTTTGTTTATTGCTGTTGTCGAGTTTGTGGAACATGAAAAAGACAACAAGAGATACTTCATTTTGAAACGGATGAACACATTAACATTTATTGTGGAAATATAAACAAACTTTGCAAGAATACAGACTGCTTCTTTTGTGCCTTATCAGTATTCTTGAGGGAGAGCACAGTGGAGGACTTCCTTGCAAAGTTATTCTCAAAGACAACAGTTACAATGCCTTATTTCATATTAAATATGATTATATTCTATCTTCTACAAAATCATCTTCATTATTTTCATTTAAAAGAAAAAACAACTAAACCCTTTCCATGTTAAAAAAAAAAAAGAAAAATAATAAATAAAATTAAACAGGATTTTATGCCATTTTCATCCAATCCCATCAGTTCAATTTTCATTATCACAGTTCCAGAGTATTACTAGCTCTTTTCCCTCAGAAATAATGAAAACGAAAATTGAAGCAGTTGTTATTATTACAAAAAGCACTTGTCAAAACAAGGCCTTCAGCAAGGATTATTTTAAATTCAAATTTAGTTACTTATCAGAACTACAGCAGTTGACTACAAGGTAAGTTAATATATGCATAAAAATTTGGAAAAAAAAATCCAGTGTGTCTTTATGGCAGCAAAAAGACAGAACAATACTAAATTTTCAAATATCCAAATTAAGTTGAGGTTGTATCTACAGACAGGATGAACGTTGGAAAAATTTTAAAATCATTACTAATAACAAAATTTTGGATATCCAAATATCCAAATTAAGTTGAGGTTGTATCTACAGACAGGATGAACGTTGGAAAAATTTTAAAATCATTACTGATAACAAAATTTTGGATATATACTCTCTGTGTTTGAAACAAACATGGGCCAATGCCACAGAAAATAAACAATGAACCACTGTTAAAATGTTTCCAGCTCATAGTGACAGAAGGAATTAACAGTTATAATGAAAGAAGTTTTAGAATGCTATCCAGCAAGACTCATTTCCTTTTGTTTTCTTATTCCAGAAGTTACTGTCTGTTCTTCTATTATTTACATAAATTATGAATCTACAAAAAACTTTATCAAAACTTTCTCATTTAATAAGTTCATGAAGCAGTTACCCAAATGAGTTACTTTTAACACAGAGGAGACCAAATATCACCAGAATTTCTTGGTAAAACACAGACTACATTCAGATCCTTTCCAGTATGGACTTTTCCTTCAGGCTCTTCCATGATGTTTGCTATCTTAGACTTACACATAGAAGCACATATAGAGATTTTTACTGAAAACAGTGGGATGATATTGGGATTTTTTTCTAACCATACCTTCCATTTCAGCAGCCCTACTGAAAACAATGATTAAAATTTCACTCGTGCTATTTGCTGAATTTTGGAATTCTTGTTCCTCTTTTTAAGTTTTTCTCTTTCAGACCAATTTAGAATGCTCACTTTGACTAACAGGCAAATGGCATACTCTCAGGCATTGTGACCTAAATTTCTGAGACAACCAGAAGGTTTTCCAGTAGGCATGATGAAATAGATTATTTTTTTAATGGTATTACGTGCAAGCAAGTGTCAGACTGATAGTTATAGATGAAATTATCTGTTCTTGAAAATAAATCTGAATCTGGTCAGGTGTGAAACACATCTGCTGTTGTGGAATAACAGCATGTATAGCTCAGCTCTGCATTAGTAGCAGCTCTTCCCAGATCCTAAATAACAACAATCCATTTGCTGAGCTCTGTGTGAATTATAGTTGCTTTCAAATGGACAATAATATTTGTTGATATTTCATTTCTCTAAACTATGTTTTCCAAAATTACTTCAAGCTGCCAGCATGGTACACTGCCATTAAATTAGATGAAATGGTCTCCCTGCTTTTCGAAGGACCTGAGTCTTGGAAAATATCAGTCTGGTCTCCCACCCACACACTCTCATCATGTTTCCCTCATCCACATAGCTTATGTTTTAGCTCAGGCCAGCTCCAGTCAGCAGCCAAACAGGCATGTGTCTCCTGAATTAATGTCTTCATCAGGAGGGAAATGGTCAGTGTGCTACAATGCCATGGCACTTGCAAATTCTATATTCTAGATTTCAGTTAAGAAATCACATATTGTCACATACAGTTGGCACCTTCCAGATAATGTGGGAGTCTCTGTGTGCATTAGTTCTCAAAAAAAAAAACAAAAACAAAACCCACACCAAACAAACAAACAAAAAAACAACCAAAAAACAAACTAACAAACAAACAAACAAAAATCCAAAATACCCAAAACATGCAAGAATGCAAAGATTTTTACAAAAACAATGTATTTTTATGAAAATGCAAATTCATAAAACTCAGCTTGACTTTAGTAAGTCTTGCTGGTTTTGTTTCTTTAAAATATAAAACATTCATTCTTCTGATCAAAGGCATGTAATGAAGCATCCTGGAGCCCGTCACTAGAACCAACAGTTTTTGAGGTAAAGCTGTGATTCATCTTTCTTATCATTCTTATCATATACTGGAATTTTAAAAAAAAGAAATCCCTGAAGTCTCTATTACAAACTTCACTGCAATTTACATGAAGTATTTAGCACATGTTCTTTGCAATGGCATCTGGACTTTCCTTGCTGACAGGTCAGATCCCTTGCTCTGGCTGAGCTCTTTCGTATTCCAGCACCACAATACTGTGAGTGTACCATGGCTCCTCTGTGGAAGTACAAACCGAGATTACAAGTGGAAGAGATGTGCCCTCACCTGTCTTTCCTCCCCTATAGAGACATAATCCAGCATGAAACATAACCTGGGAACAGAAATTACGTATAACCCAGCAGTTTCCCCAAAAGTCCTCCTGAGCATCTTCCTTTGCCTTATGTTCAGGTTACAAGCTCTTAGATTTGGGAATGTCCTGATGTTAGTGTCCACTGATAACACCAAAGGGCTCCTCATTACTGCAACTTTCCTGATCAAATCTTCCTAAACTTTTCTGGATTATATGAAACTGCTCAAGAAACATTAGAGACAACCCCCTTGTCTCCAGAGCCTTTCTGCACTGCTACGGCCCCCATCTGTGTAAAGTGCTGATGGGCAGACACCTTGCTTGTTAGTGTTTTTGGTGTGGTTTTAAGACACAACTACAACTTTCAAAATATAATGAAGTTTTCTGAAATTGCCTGCCCAAGAACAAAACAAGGTTAAAAAAAATTAAATTATCAAAGCTTCACTTTTACATAACATTTATTTTCCAATAAAAATTTCTCTGAAACATTACACTTTCACAAATTGAAGTATCTTGAAAGATACCTTCAACATAAATGAGAGCTCCTTCCTCACTGCCAGAGGTGCAGTTTACTGGCATCAACTGGCTTTTGTTATCTGTGAATTTGCGCTCTTTCTGTTGAAGGTCATCTACAGGCGTCTTAATTCAGAAATTTCTCTTCTATCCGGGACTATTTGTGTAACTCAGAATAATTACAAATCCAGCAACATTCATGAGATTAAATTAGTTTTTTAATGATTCTGCCAGGACACAAAACCAAAATGTTGTATGAAAATTTATATTTACTTTTAATAAGTTTGATTGTTCAGACTACTTATTAGACTCATTACCATAAGTTAATTATGCTGACACAGAACACAGTGCTTCAGTACTTGTAAAAGTGACTAATTAGGTATGTAATACCTTGATAAACCTTCAAAACACTCTGAAAATGGCTATTAAAAAATAGGGTCCTTTACTCATTTTTCCTTTATTTAACAGGCTGTGTTTGGTGGACTTCCTGACTAACCAGGAGTAAATGAGAGAAAGTGGCAAGAAAGGTAGCAAAAAACAATAAATACTTTAGCAGGCATGATCTGAAAAGTGACAGGAAAGGAGTATAATCTGAGGAAAAAAATAGCAAAGAGCAGATATGATAAGTGTGTCTAGCTGCTTCAGGTGAAGTAACATAAAATATGGGGAGGAATTACTTCAAGTGATAAGAGCAATATAATAAGGAGCAATAAACTGAAAATGGAAGAAAATTAATTTAGGTTAGACATAAGGAATAAAAATGTTAAAAGCAGGGACAATTATAGAATGGAAAGATTTGCCAAGATGGGTAATTAAGGGATCACCATTAGGAATACTCCAGAGTAAACTAGGTAAAACATGCCCAGGTCTAATACCGAGAGTAAATCCTGCCCCAGTACAGAGTGATAGTACCGTTTCTGAAGTTCTTATCTCGCTGATGGAAAGAAAAAAAAAAAAAAAAAAAAAAAAAAAAAAAAAAAAAAAAAAAAAAAAAAAAAAAAAAAAAAAAAAAAAAAGAAAAAAAAAAAAAGAGAGAGAGAGACACATGAGGTACAGATGAACATGAGTTCTGATTTGGAAACTTTTAGAGAGTGATTTCCAGAGCTGAATTCCTCCCAGAGAGCCTTAAGAGAGAAATGAAGACTGGCAAAGCTGAGCATGGAAACTTGACAGAGAATGTCAGACAGAATTGAGAAGAAACAAAATTCAGAAGAAGCAAATATATCCTCCATAGCCATATGCTTCAGTCATAGTCACTGCCTTAATCATCCTGCAGACACAGCTTCGTGCACAGACACCTGTTCTGGTCTTTGGGAGCACATATGGAGACATGTATGTGTGTCCCAGCACACAAGTTTCCAGAACAACAGCCCAACAGCCTCACCACTGTAACAAAGCCCTGAGCAACACTTCCAAATATGCGTTAATTACTGAACATGTACTTAGCTAAGGCAAGCTGTAATTCCACCTAATTTTTATTTTTTTTAGCCAAAATCACCCTGGCACCAAACAGAGAGTATTAAGTGGTTTTCTAGGGTGTGGAATATACAGTAGCTCTATTATGAACCCATGATAATTCACGAGCAGTTCTACTCCTCATCTTAATCTGTGATCTAATTTGGGATCTAATTTTCTTCCATCCTTATCCCATCTCCCCCTACATTATCCTCCAAATAATATATGCTCACAGAATACCAGAATAGAAATAGAAGTCTATAAATCTTTCAGAATCATTTATAGAGCTGCTCTGCACTGTGGCATGCATTCAGCTGACAGCTGCTGTATGCCTTTGTGTTCTCATTCATTAGACATTGCTGTCTGGAATAACATCAGCATAGTGGAATTCTTTATATCCTAATTATCCTTCTGCTCTTTCACTTGGTTCACAAGGTAGATGCTCTTTGTAGGTATATTAGGAAGAATGTCATAGGTATTGCTCTGGTTAATCAGCAAAACATCAAATGTTCTGCAGAACTTTCTCATAATTAAAAAAAATCTGAGCAGTAGGTTGGTGCAGGTCAGTTTGTTTAGGGAAGGAATTAATAACAGACATTCAGAGGTATAATTCAAGTAAGTGAAATAATGGTCTTCCTCTGACCTTCGTTATTCAAAGAATTTCAGGGATTTTCTAAAAAAGAGGGGGAAAAAAAGGAGCAAGGTCAACTGGGCAGCATAAAAGGGCTAAGCCAACACAAGTTGGGAGAAGAAAACAGCTTTGTTAGTTTAACAACGCTGTTCTGTCAGCTATGCCACAAGTTTCAAAAGTATTGATGAAAATGTTATAGTTTTGAGAAGACCACCTTCACATAAACTTAAATGTCTTGCCTTTATCTAAATACCAAGGACATCACTATCTGATATCTGGTAGTGAATGAGAGACGTAAGACATCCAAAAAAAAAAGGTCAGTTTCCAAGGGATCAGAGATGCATATGTTGGACAGTAATAGCTGGTGTACTGCATTTTTAATTTCTCCAATTTACTAATTAAAAATCCTCCTTGGACAAACTGTCAGTTAATGAAATTAAAATAAGACAGAATTTCTCAAGTGATTATTTATTAAAACATCCACATGTCATGCCATCTGATTTTTATAGTTCCAGGTCTACTCAGGATCTTATTAACAATATTATGTTGTGTTTATTAGCAAATCTCTAATACAACATTACTTTTTCAGTCTTGAAGAGTTGTAACTTCTGCAGCAAAGCAAGTGAAAGAGTTGTTTCTGTTTGGTGCGTGCTAATGGGTACCATTTCCTTCATTGTATATCTTCAGGGCCTGCTGGCCGGGAGGCTGACTGTATATATATATCCCTGGGGAAGATAAACAAAGATGACACAGGGTATATAACAGTGGACTCAGAGGGAAGCAGGACATACCCCCTCGATATGCATTGAGCAAAGATTAAAGCTAATGCTTGTTATAGTTTTTAAAGTAAAAATACCACCTGACTCTCTTCTCTCAGTGTCTGCCATTTGCCTCAGTAAGGATTCATTTAGGTGCTTGGGTTAAATTTTATTTTCACAGAAAGATTTCTAAGCTGTGGCAGGGAAAGATGAGGCTGAGCTGGGCTTTTTAAGCCAGTCATTCCTAATAAATACGGGTTTAACTCTGTTAAACTTTGTAGATGTCATTATGTATACACTTCTGTACATGCTTTCCTGGACCAAATTTATAAGGGAGGAGGTGCTGGAGTACTAACAGTAGCCACCTGTTTCTCACAGTCCAAATCTGAGCTAGATGCACTTTTTTCCTCACTTTTCACAAGCGTTACCATTTTCCCATCTTTAAATACTTACAGATTAGAATGTCTCTCCATTACACCATGTAGGTTAGAAGGCAGAGGCCAGAAGCAATAAAAACCAAGACATTAAATAGAGTGTGTGATCCGTGCAGGGTACTTCATACTCACAGCAGTGATTTAACAGAGAATTGGCAGAAAGGAGATGAGACTTACACGTTGGATGGAAAAGGATGTAGTCATGCATGTGGTTGTCTGTTTAAAGCTGAGTGACAGAGTAGGGAAGGCACTCACCACAGCAATCAGCTGAGCCTGTTCCAGTCCTGTATGGATACCTTTAATGTCTTTTTTCAGACACTGAAAGGCTAGAGCTCAAAGTGGGATGTGCAGACCAGGGAAGGACTGAAGTCAAAACAACATGGCATGTGTGTGACCGTGATGCTAGTTGGACTACAAGCTCAGAATGTTACTGCATAAAATATTTTATTAAGAAATACATGGCCAATACTGAAGAGAAGGTGACAGCCCAGCACTGAATGCTTGTCAGGATTAAATTGGAATGCTTTTACAGACAAGTAGGATCTTTGCATTCAAGTGACTGGTTTAGACTTACAAAACTCTCTCTTTTTAGACCTCCTTACTCACCATGATTCCTCCATGTATGTAATGATTATGCCTATGTTATCATCTTGTTCAGCCTTATAAGAGCAGATCTGCTGTGCCAGAGTAGAAACTCTGGATGCTGGATGCAATCTACATGGGAGATGATTTGCAGCTTTACTGCAGGCCAGCTCTAGTCCAGTCCTGTGGAATAAACACCCTCTAATGGCCAGAGCACATCAGGTACACTCCTGGAGTACATCTTCCTGTTTAATTTCAGCCCAAAGGAATGCAGTTCATGTGATGAGACAGCTCTCTTGTAGAAACAAAAGCACACTAGGTGGGGATGGTTGTGATGGTAGTGTTAGGTTATAGCAGCCACCAGGAATCTGGTAGTTTTCCAGCACTATTCCTACAAACTTCTTTAACACCTTCTGACAAAACATTACCTACTCTACATACCATGCATTTTTCTTCTATTCCTCTGTATTATGGAGAAAGGAGATCTAGCTAAGAGTCATAGCCCCATTTTATAGGAACTTTGTGTGATAGTAATTCAATACATTATTATATATAATATGTTTGTATATACACGTACACATTAGAGGTCACTGCACCAATATACTAGTGGGTGGATTCACCTCATCAGACTTCAGTCCTATAGGTGAGCCATCTAGGCTTTACCAGTGGAGAGGAAAACAATCACTACCAGAAATATGTTCCATCCATTCTCAAATGCTTTTCTAAGTCAGGTATATCAAAACACTCCCCAGAAATGGCTTTTTCACTTATTAACCATAGAGGCTAATGATCATTCTCTTGACTACAGAAGTTTTCTAAGCTCCTGCCTTTCAGTTTTCTTGTTTCTAGAAGTATGTGATATTTGAGTTCAGGGAAAAATGGTTTGTTGTTATTTAAGAAGTGTCACTCTCAGAGATGACTGCCACATGGTGGGATTTACCATCACATAGGCTTAACATTGTGTCAGAGCCTAAAAATGTATTGACTGTACTAAAAAGTCTGGGTGTTTCTTCTTTTGCTGTAGAAACAGTAGATATATTATTAAAAACTAAGGTACTGGTTCTTCTATCTTTTACCAAAATATTGAATCCACCAGGCTTTATAACAATAGAACTGGCTTCTCTTAACACCAACTGTTTCTCCAGTGAAAATAGTCTGTCTCCAGAATGTTAATGCGGGCCTTAGTTGTAGATTATTTTAGCATTCCCCCTTATGCAGTTGCCAGACCCTCTGGCCAAAAGCACTGAGACATCAAAGGTCATTTGGGCCGATGATTACTTTTGTCAGCTGGGTAGTTTCTTTCACTTGGCTAATTAATCATGCTCTGCATATTTCTCAGTCTTCAGCCTGTCTCAGGGAAACAGTATGTGTCATTATTGGTACTGGGTTTATTAAAGGCACAGCAAAGAAAGTAATTTGCAGATAATACAAAATTACAACTACAAAGGACAATATCCCAATATTAGATATTGTACAACTGACTGAATGGCTGATGGAAATATTTTGCTTTTCTTGTAACTCAGATATTACCCAGTGGGGTATACAAAAGGACAGGTAGATAAATCTAGAAATCAGGCACTTTTAATCCTACAATCTTGTCAGACTGTAATTTGATTTATAATAATTTTACAAAATTGTCCTCTTAGTATGCTGTTACAGTTGACTTTCATACCATAATTTAAGGTAGCAAAGAAATATATTTTGAAACATGAAAGACCAAAAATCCTAAGATATCAAGGACATAACCACAAGCAGAATGTCTAAAATCGTGACAGTATTTTTGAGACATACATATTCTTGTGAGAAAATACACATTTTGTGGAGATTTTATGCAGCATACTTCAAAATGCCCATTTGCAGCTACAAGTTGTCTATTGTTTATTTCGCAGTAGGAGTTAGTCTAATCTTCGCTTAGCATTCCTTTACTACTGTGAATGTAGAAAGCAGTGGCCAGTAAAACCAAATAAACAAACAGAAATAAATACAAAAAGTAACTCCTGTGAAAAGCTTGCAACTTAGAGATCTATAAACTTAAAAGGACCCTAAAGGAGTGAGGCATCTAATATCTAACTGTGGATAATAAGCTCAGTTTTTAATGACTCGTCTTTCCTTTGCCAGTGGGGGTTTTTATTTTGGGAGATTGGCATAAGCTGTAAATAGAAGAGGGTTTCTATTTTGGCAATCAAAGATTGGAAAGATTAAAGGGCATTCTTAAGTTTATATTTGTGGGAGATCTAAAAACCTAATTTCCTGTTCTCCTTGTAGTTTTTTACCTAAAAAGCTATGATCTTCTTTCCATGGGACAACACCAGTAGCTTTAGAGATATGTTTAAAAATGTGTCTTCCAAATTCAAAGAAAATTTTAAAAGATATGCAGGTCGAGTTAATCAATATATCAGAACTTAATTAACAGACATAGGGGAGGTGGAATCTTCTGCTATTAAACTCATTAAGTGTTTTCCATAAGAAGGCACTTTTTCAGCTGTTTGAAATATTCTTTCTAAATATGACCTATTCCACCCAGTGCAAACACATTAGTTAACAAGTGTTAAAAAAGATACAAATATTTTATCTGAAAGGCTGTGGCTATGCTGTGGTTTCATAGTTGGCAACATCAGGAGTGGTCTTCTCATGAAAATATGCTGACATCCACATTAACATAACATTTTGAAAAATAGAAGAATTACTTAGGTTGTTCAGCTGGAAATAACTTCTTCCCCTCTCAACCCACATGGCTGAGAAGACAGACAGTGCACCATTTCAGTGCAGCAAGAGAAGCAGCTTCCAACAAAGAGCTGTGAGGATTAGAGAACATCTTTTCTGCAAGGAACTGTTCCCAAGGATGCTTGAGGTAACTCAGGTAATGAAATTCAATGTGGAAAATTTATACCCTTCTCTCTCTCTCAGACTTTGTGAGAGTGGTTTAAAAACCTGCACTTTCTTGCCCTAAAAACCTTCTCTTGCCTGTGGCAAAGTCAAATGCAGAACAGTCTCATGCAGAAAGGAGGGAGAAGTCCAAGACTGGACCAAGGAAGGGTCCCCTATGATATGAGACTGTGGGAAGCCCACGGGAGCAGGGGGAAGGAGAACCCTGCTTGGAGGAGAAAACTGAAGCATCTCAGGAGACAGGACTGGGGGAAGGAAATTTTGAAGAAGGCAGGGGAGAGGTGATGATACCAGAGAGAAACAAGCAGAGGAAGGCATTCCCAGCAGAACATATGCCCAGAGCTTGGAACAGAAAACAGGACTCCAGTTTTAGGTTTCTCTGCTATCAGCTGATAACTGTGAAACCTGCTGTAAGGCATCTTGCCCCCAGCTCAGTGTTGCTGTGCTGAGAAGGGAATAACTCTTCTATCCAAAATTCTGTCAGCTCAGAGGGCCTAGGTCTTTGGATCAGAGGCACAGACTGTAGTAGCTGGATAATTGGGGCTTTTTGTTTATTTGTTTCTTCTTATAAATTGACAATTTCAATTAAAGAAGCTTAAAAATGCAAAAGAATATTGTTAATGATTGGGTAAGAATTGGGTACCATACATGTTTTAATTTTCTACTGCTAGCTGTGGATGTTGCAGATATGGTTATCTTTATTTACACGTTGCATACTATTTCATTTTTTACAAAGAAACCCGATGGCATTAAAAGCAATAGATGATTCTTTAACTGAATCAACTTGTTTTATTTTTAGATATATTTGTGTATTTACTTACGTATGCTCTGTGTGCATTTTTATGTATTTACATATTTATTTTTCTGTTTAACAGTGGCCTTGTGTCTTTTTATACTGCACATTATTAATTCCCTGCTATGAAAATAAAGCCTTATTATCTTCCTCACAAGGTTTACTATAGCTATCTGCATTACTGTATCTCAGTGCTTGACAGTTATTTTGGTCACATCATCGCAGTGGTGGCTGAGATGAAAAGGAATCAAATCCCATTCTACAGAAAACTCTGGAATGATTCATGTCAAAAACTTGTCAATAATTTTCATTATGTCATTTGAAAGCCTTTGACTTGATAGTTTTGATATTCTATTTCTACATAGCATTTAATGCATTCACAGCAGTTGCAAAGGTATATATCCAGAGTCAAGCTGAATTGGTGGTTTTCTTCTGCAAATTAGCAGAGCCAAGATGAGCCTGTGCTTTGTCACAAGGACAGAAGGAGGAAGAGGCAGAGCCATGGGCGTGGCATCAGAGGAGGGCTGAAGGACATTTTCCTTCCTGAAAGCATCACAGTTGAATGGATTCTGAAGAACCAATCTTGCTGCTCCTGCTGTTACCAGAGGTAGGGCAAGAGATACAGAAATAACTGATATTTCCAAGAGGAGATTTACTTCTTCACAGCCACTCTAGGTGCTCTACACCCCCCAAAGTTTCTCAGTCACAGCAGAAGTCGGCTTATCTTTGCAGTACCTTGACCAAGGCAGTGCAGTCAGTGGGGCATGGCCACTTTGCAAGTCTCCTTTTTCCCTGTTCTTACACTGCTGATCTGATCTACTTCCTTTCTTCTGTATGCTTGAAGCCAACCCTTGATACACCACTGCCCAAACAACGTACAAAGTTCCGTGTGTGCCATAGTTTGACAAGTCTTCTGTCAGTTTTTTTTTTTTTTTGCTCAATATTAAAACCTACTCAGTTTAAAAAGCAGTCAGCAATTACTTCATTAGTGCATCAGCAAGGTAAGTTTTTCTCTGCCTTATAATATTAGCTGATACAATAGGTTTTCCCAACACCTCAGTCCAATTGTTCCCTTTAAGAAACAACAATAATTGTCAATCAGCTTTCATTATCTGAAGTGCTTATTTTTCATCCGTGATAAATATTTTCCTTTTCCTTCTTGCTTAAAAAGCTCAGTTTGGAACACCATATAAATTCGTTTGTTGTTTTTCTGCTTTTAAATAATCCAGTTGAAAGCTGTTTTGCCCAGAGATAAATGCTGTTCAAAACCACAGGGGTGGCTATAAAAAAAGCTGTCAGAGGTACAAAGAAAACCGTTCATCTACCGTATATAAAGACATGAAATGGAAAAGTCAAGAGAGAGTAGTAGGGAAAGGTCAAGGAAACTTCAGAGGATTCAGATTAGAATGAGCCAGAGGGAAACGAGGTGGGGTGGGTGAGACTAGGACAGCTTCTCAAAGGAGAACGCACAGAGCATGTCTTCATATGTCTAATAGACACATTTTTGTTCAGATTAAGATCTCCCCCTTATATGTATGGGCCACTGGCTTTTTCCAAGAGTGCCTCAAGCACAGGATATTATTTTTTTTTTCTTCTCAAAGTAACGCATTTGAAATAGTGAATTCTGTAGAGACAATAGAGCAAAGAATCCTCGTCTAAAACTCATTTTAGTGTATTTGAGTTTAAATCAGCAAGACTCACAGTTGGGGTAGATAGCAAAATAACACTTCTATCATTCTGCTGAATTTACAGAGATAATTCCAACAGGAACATTAAAGAAAATGGTAAGCTTATTTGTTCATGGAGAGAGGAAATGGCAGCCATCATTAAGCAAGTACAAAGAAAACAGGGAATCAAGCAGCGAGCAGAAAAAGAGTAGCAGGAGTACGAGGAGAAAAGGAAAAGACTGGAAACATTCAGCAGTTGCTCAGAAATATGTTAGATTCAATCTGCTTTCAGCTTCAGTCTCCTAGTTAAGACCAGTGATAGTTGTAGCTAGCTAAAGTCCTGCCAAACTATTAGAGTTTGCGTCTTCAACAGGAGACATGCCTCCCAGTTTGCCAGCAGTTTGGAATTTACTGGACACTAAAAAAAAAAAATGTGACAGACAAGTCTAGAATTCTGGCTTCCCCTTCTTCTTCTGGGTAACTGAAGGAGCAGCTAAAGCCTCAGTACTGCGTACTGCATGTGAGAGGATCAAAAAGAGCTCGGACCTTTCCAGTTGTGTCTCCCTATCTGTCACAGCCTTTCTAGGAGTCCTTAAATGCAAGTATTCGTATCAACCCCTCGAGATCTGCTTGTGGCATAGAAATCCCTTGATGGCATCCTGTCACATATCCACTTAAGGCAGGCAGGCTTTGCAGTTTTGTCTGTGCAGGGTTAAGAGCTGTGCTTGCAGCAGCAAGTTTCAGTCTTGTTTTTTAAGCTATGCTCAAGACAGATACCTGCAGAGCCTGCTGTAGAGTTGAGTGTATGCCTAGTGCAAACTGAGTACTGCAAGATTTTTACAGCGAGTCTCTAAAGAGTTCTGCTAAGCATGTAAGAACAAGGGTTTTTACAGGTTTTATAAGCTGATCAAATCAGTGTAAATAATCAAGCAGAAGTAATGGCCACCTTTACATCTGCAGGATTAGATGCCTGAAAAAATTGAAATCCACTGTCTAAAAAAGCAGAGACAATATGGCTCATCTAAGAAACAGCTAGAGATGCTGTAGCTTAGGCAAACCATCTCTTTTTCTAACTTTAGTCTTGAAAACATTATGAAATGTTAACTGCAAGCATTACTGCTGTCTCTGCAGATAGATAAAAGGAGAGCATGCAGGCACCAAATTACTACAGCATGCTGCTTCTTTTGCCACTGTCTGGTGTTAAATTTTACCCAGCACTATTTACTGAGGTGCCACACTGCAGAGAATAGAAAAGAAAACTCCTCCTTGTCCAATTTACTTGCTAGCTTTGTGTGTTCAGTGAAACTCTGATCAAACATAAGCTGCTGCTTGAAGTAGGACACATTTGTTGACTTTTTTTTTTCTTTTGTGTATGTAAATGTATTCCTTAATTAATTCACCTGTTTTCTTATCAGTTGAAAGACATTTTTGTTCTTCTTAAAGAAATGCTCAAGTCTTCATGCTACTACAAGGTCTGTATGTTTTTTAAGTGGGCATATTTTTAGAAACAAAGGAATTCCACACTAAATTTTACAGAAAGCAAAGGCTTTAGTCCACTGAATCTGGAAGAGCAATTTTATTAAAACTGTATGAGCACTCTGATGCAAGAGGTAAGTGAAACGTGGCCCATCCTGATCTTTAAAGGTTTAACGGGATTTTCATTTCTAATATTGCATTGAAGAAGAGCTCATTTTTCTGTTTGTTCCTCAGGATGCACAAAGTAAACATGTCCCTAGGAGAAAGGATAATGTCTTCAGTGCAAACTGTGAGTCACGGCTGGCTTGAGGAGGGAACAAGTGAGGGAGCAGTGCCATCTACGGGCTAGATCCCTGCATCCCTCAACAGGTATAGTTATCATCTGTAAATCATCTATATCTCCTTCAGGAACAGACATGTATAAATGAAACAGGGTGTCTCAGCAATCCGCTATATGTATTTGAATACCTGTTGGGGATGTGCAGAATAAATTATATGTTTTTCATCATTTCTTCTGGCTGTGGGCTCTTTCTGGCATGCCCAACAATATGAGGGATTTTCTGAAGAAGAGAGAATATCTTACTTTGAAAAATCTGAAGGGCTGAACAGTGCTCTGAGAGCAAGAGTTTTCAATGTTGAAAGGAAAACCATTCTTTCCATAACAAAATTTTTTTAAAAAATCTGCAAGCTTGAGGAGACTTCAGATGAGTAATGTGTACCCATGATTTCCTACTGGGAGAAGAAGTGTCTCTGGCAGATACAAAACAATGATTATGAAGAATATTTAAATTAAAAAACTGATTTATTGAATTTGGTGCCACGTCTTACTGTGAAGCCAAGGTTTATATGGGTTAGACCACTGCACAGATGGGAACAGCTGGTCCTTATATGCTATGAAAAAGATGCCATTTTTTTTCAAGGAAATACATAAATTTCTGAGCTTCTTTGTGAGTTCTTGTGCACTGTTGCTTGTATTTGTTCTCTGGACATCTGTATTTGCTTCTAATAGGGACAAGATAACCAAGTACAGTGCACTTTCTCCTCACTCAGTGCATCCATTACACTTCTATTTATAGAAAAAGCTGAGCAGGCTTGCAGGAACTAATCCTAGTGCAACACTAAAATCTCAAATGCAAAGGAGTAAAAAAAAGCTAATAAAGGTCTAGAAAACCATAGTTAAGGTAAACAAAATAATGTTCTATGCATGGAACTTTCTCCACTGGAACATAGGCAGAAACAGACATTTTATCTTGCTAGATGTTTCCAAAAAAAAAAAAACAAAAAAGAAAAGAAAACCAACCCAAAATTAAGCATGCAGGCTGGGAGGCTGAAAAGCCTGCTGCAGCAGAAGATATCACAGAACGAGTAAATGAATCTTGTCACTCTGAATTTCTATTGCATAGTGATAAAAAGAATCTATAAAAGTGATTGCATAAGTAGGCTTATTACCTCTTTTGGGGGGAGCCTAAATAGATGTTCTCCTGCATTTGCCCCAGCTCTTTAAGCTTGTGAGGAGTTTGTAATTGGCAGAAATGTAGACACTCCATCTCATTAAAAGTTGTTGAGTAAGAAATATGTATTTTCTTTCATTTCATTTTATGCCTAAAACCAAATTCTCATGTTACTCATGAAATTTGTCAGCACAACTAGTCTTAAAAATTACTTTGTATTTTTCTCTTATTCAGTTCAGGATTTTTCCTTATTATGAACAGACACAGGTGTGCTGCCCACCACCAGTGTTTTTCACTTTCTCTTGCTTCTTACAATCACATTTTCTTTTGGCCTCTAGAATGGCAGCAGTCTTGAAGTGACTGATACCAGTCTGAAGCTATTCTTTTTTTTCTGCCTTCAAAGGAATAAAAGACCTGATACCCTCAATTTAAAAGTGTTTCTTTTAAGGCTATCACATTCCCCCTGGAGTTCTCATACAACTTTCCCATCTTCTCAGATATAATCAGAGAAGACTTGCAATGTTAATCTCAGTTCTCTTAATCAAAAGAATGCAAATTTTACTACCCTATCACAGTTTGACATCAGTAGGACTGATTACTACATAGGGACAAGGGTTATGCTAAGCCTGTTCTTCCAGTGTAGAAATATTTTATAGCTTTACACCGTTTGCAAGATGTCATCCTATTTCCCTTCCTCATCAGCTTCATCACTGGTAATCATAAAACAGAATCATAGAACCATTTTGATTGGAAAAGACATTTAAGATCATTAAGTCCAACCATTATCCCAGCACTGCCAAGTCCACCAATAAAAGAGGTCCTCAAGTGCCACACCTACAGGACTTTTAAATACCTCCTGGGATGGTGACTCAACCATTTCCCTGGACAGCCTATTCCAGTGCTTGACAACTGTTTCCCCCGAGAAATTTTTCCTGATATCTAATCTAAATCTCCCCTGGTGCAACTTGAGGTCATTTCCTCTGCTCCTGTCACTTGGTACTTGGCAGAAGAGACCAACCCCCACCTCACTAAGGCCTCCTTTCAGGAAGTTGCAGAGAGTGATAAGGTCTCCTCTGAGACCTTATCTGCAGGCTAAACACCCCGAGCTCCCTCATCTGCTCCCACCAGACCCTTCACCAGCTCCACTGCCCTTCCCTGGACACTTCCAGCACCTCAGTGTCTTTCTTGCAATGAGGGGCTCAAAACTGAACATGGGATTTGAGGTGTGGCCTCACCAGCGCAGCACACAGGGCCACAGTGACACTGGCCTTCTTTGACCACCTGGGCACACTGACAGCTCATGTTCAGTCATCTGTCAACCAGCACCCCCAGGTGCTTTTCCACTGGGCAGCTTTCCAGCCACTCTTCCCCAAGCCTGGGAGCATTGAGTGGGGTTGCTGTGACTCAAGGGCAGGAGCTGGCACTTTACCTTGCTGAATTTCACACAGTTGGCTTTGTCCCATTGATCCAACCTGTGCAAATCCCTCTATAGAGACTTCCTGCCCTCCAGCAGATCAACACTCCTGCCCAGTGTGGGGTTGTCTGCAAACTGACTGAGGGTGCACTTGATCCCCTCATCCAGGTCATTGATGAAGATAATTAACAGAACCAGTCTCAACACTGAGCCCTGGGGAACAGCACTGGCTGCCAGCTGGATGTAAATCTGCTCTCCACCACTCCCTGGGACCTGCCATCCAGGCATTTTTTTACCCAGTGCACCTGTCCAAGCCATGAGCAGCCAGTTTCTCCCTGTATAACCTCACAACATCCTTGTAGTCCTCCTGAGTGGCCTGCTGCTCCTTCAAAAAGTCATAAACTCTCTTTTTAGTCCTGAGTTCCAGATAAACCTCTCTGTTTAGCCAGGCCTATTTTCTTCTCCTGTTCATGTTTGACTCAACATTATCATTAGACCATACATCAGGGGTACTGAATGGCCATTTTTCTTGCATAGACTATACATACCCTTTTCCCTAACTGTTTTATCCCTGCTAGGAACTTTAGGACAAATTTAAATTTAGTGTAGGGTATGATTTCTATTGTGAACTACATACATCTGCTCTGGAAGGGATAATCAATAAAGATGATGTGTCACATTGTTTGCTACATGCAGACTAGTTAAGTTTTTGTTGCATATTTCTGGTTGCTTATAAAATAATGCTGCTTTTTCTGCCTATATTCTGCTTAGGACCATTTCTGCATTTCCTGATGCTGTTTTTAATACTGTTCACATATTCCCTAGGTGCTATGAATGGGAGCATAGCAACCATTCTGGATGGGAATGCTAACTGAAAACAGCTAAAACATGGAGATATGCAAAAGAATCAACTATTCAGAAATCAGGCTTTGGGCGCAGAGATAGATGACTTGTAGTTTACTGCATTTGACTTAAGCTCAGTGGTTTTCTTCAGTAGTACTGTGACCTTTTAAAGTTCATAGTACTATTTATAGCACTATAAATAGTCAGTATTATGCAAAGGTAAATTTCTAATATTAGAACTGACAGTAAATTTCTTGTGTAAACTTAACTTTTTATTGATGAATCAGGGATGTGTTTTTGTGTAGTGCAAGAATAAAAATCTAAGACTAAACAAGAGCTGTAACTGGATCTTACCCGTTATCTTCAAGATTACAAACATACTAGCCACTTTCAAATGTGATAAACTTACTTTATGGAAGAGGTTTTTACTTATCCAGTCATCTCATCCAGACTGGGACACACTGACTCTTACCAAAAATATTCTTTGGATATGCACAATCCACAGATTCAAATCTTAAAGTTGTTAGAAGTTAAGAGCCCTGCTACCTAGTCCACCTTAAAATATGCATGCATTGAGAAGTCAGATTTCAGAGAATGGATAACAGGGAGTTGAACAAACAGTATCCTGTTTTTCTTTCTTCTTTTTGGCCTAAACCAGAACAAAAATCAAGTTCTACTTCAGAGTTCTGAGATGTTTATACTGGAACAGAAACTAAACCAGTTGCAGTCACAACTGAACCCAAACTGGAATAGGGCAAAGGTGTTTGTTATGTGAGGCACAGAGAGAGATGATGAAGAACAAGAATGTGATCACAAGATGCATTTATAAACTCACAGATGTTCTGGTGATTTTACTCTGGTCATTTTCATGTCTAATACCTTTCCTTTGGTCAGATTTTCTATCAATTTAACTGTAATATCCATTTGGCTTATGTAATATTTCATAAGTGAACTATAAGACACCGAAGTCAGCAGAAGAAAAGATTAATGAAAAAAAAATAGAAAATTTACAGAAGTTACCTTCCTCCTGCTGCACTTTCCAGACAAGCTAACACTAGCCAAAATTGTCCTACCTATAAAGATTTTATTTCATACTAACAGGCTGGACATTACATTAATGAATTTGACTCAGAAAACATGAACATTTAGAAGATGATTCTTCCCCTTTTGAGTCTTTGCAGCAGAAAGTATCATTCAGGGAAGCTTTCTTGGACGGAAAGAACACCCAAGTGTATTGAAGCTGCCCACAGTCAACTGAAAAAGCCTTGCACAGCCTTCTCTGGAACCTCCCTGGGAATAAATGGAAGAGTGGAGGAAGAGTGAGAAGAATCACACCAAGTGTTCCAGGACAATTTCAACTGGTTCGAGGTCTGATTTCTATGCTGAAATAATTGTTTCATGCTGTAATTTAGTCAGATACTTTGTCAGAAGCAGAACCTGAAATCCATTAATTTTATGCTGGCAGATCCATTATGGCATTTTTCCAATAAAATATTTAGAAAAATGTGTTTTTTGCGTTGTCATAAACCTTTATTTTTAGTCTTTCTGTCACTCCTCTTAATCTGGGCATGTTTATCAGCATCATTCCTCCTGGACTGCCTCTGTAGGGATATAATGTATTCTGATTGCATAGTACCTACTCATCTATAATGCTGTCGAGTCAGTTTCAGACATATTTGAGTATTTGGTAGTTTAACCTTGAAATAAATCGTAGAGAAATGTCTTTTCACCACACCCAAATGTGTTTCTGGCTAATCATCAATTTTTACTTCCATTCCCCTGTCATTATTATAATTCCATTTTTACAGCAGAAAATCTTCCTCTTTAAAATACTGTTCATTATTCAGAAATAAATGACACCAATGTCATGCTTAATATACACTCATTTTGTGGGAGTGTTTGCAGTGAGAGTGTGTGTATATTCTTTCTGAAATTTAATCTCAAACTGAAAATCTCTGCTGTGGTTCCAGGCAGAAATGCAGCTGCTTATTTCCTAAGGGAAACAGCTGACCCTGCTGTAACAAAAGCAAAAGAGCTGTTTGGCTTCAACAGCATCAGGATTTTGCCCTGCTTGCACTGGAAACTTATAAGATATGAAGGACTGAACAGCTATTTGTATTTCACAAGGCTTAGTGTGCATTCTGGGTTACACAAGCTGGTGTTATTCATCAATAATTACCTACATCTAGTAGGAACTAGGTGCCGTTTTCAGGAACAGCACCTGGTATGAACTACTAGGAACTACAACTAGTACAAACGTTGTTAAGAACATTCAGAAACACGTGAGGACTATCCATACCGTGCATGTTTCTTATGTGTGTGCAGTGGTGCCTCATGTAACCCAACCTGGTACTAACAGAACACAGGAAACAAGCCTCTTCAAAAACCAGATTTCGGGTGCCACCTGAGCAGTGGAGTATTATTCCCTGGCATGTGCTTATATAACCCTTGAAAGCTGAAAAACACAGGGGTTAAAAACTGCAGTTTCATAAGGCCGTTTCTGTTCAAAGGTGAGAAGCTGGGCCACTGGATCAGAAAGTATGGGAACTCTTGCCAGCCATGAAAAGGTTTGAAATGCACTAGGGAGACGTGCATAAGGTGATGAAATTAAAAAGGTACAAGGTCAGAGAGGCAGCACTTCTTATTATCACATATCCTTATTGTTACATATCTTCATTGTGAAATTACATATTCCTGCACAACACTCTTTCTGGACAGTTCAGTAGGCTATATTTTATATCCTTTTCAATCTATAATAAACTTAAATTGCTGATTTTTTTTTTAATTTACTATATGAAAAGGTTTACCAACAAATCTTGCAAGTCTGTATAATAGGTCAACTGGCAAATAGAAGTCTTCTTTTGATAATGATATATACAGTGCAGACTGTCCACATTTTTCTCTGGAAGATTTGTTATTTGGCAGTAATTTGACCAAGTATAGTGGACCTATAAAACCAAAAAGTAAGAGGATCTATGGTTGCCAAAAATGGGAACTCATTACATATATGAGATAATAGATAATGAAAAACTTTTATGCACTACAATCTATATAAACCATTCAGTCATAATTAACCAATAATTAAATAATTAGGAAAAAAAAAGAGTTCAGTCATATGATAGAAGAAATGCTAATTTTCTTTACAATTCTGTTGTTAGTGAAAAAAAGGTAAGCTTGTTACGACAAGATTCAGTTTCATTTACCTTCTTTGTTTACCAAAATATTTCTTCAAATATACTCTATGATTTTAGATTCATCTGTATCATCTGTTAGATCTCCAGGAAATTAGATTTTAAAGTCATTAATTATAGCAAATTGTATAATATGATTTTTAAAAAATATTAAAAGTAAATTAGAACAGAGTAAATTATTTTGCTAAGTCTTAAATATTGTTTTGAGATTCTTGCAGAAACAAGAAAACAAATTCAATTTTACAAAGAATTTGAGTAGATACAGTATTTGCTAGGCATTTTTATGCTATATTTGAGCATATTATAAAGTACGTACAGACTTTATTATGTTCTGTATTTGAATGAAAGGTTCATATACTAAATCAAGCGACTGTGCTACTACATTTTAAGTAAAAAAAAAAAAA
>NW_020955194.1:6313672-6340111 GCF_003031625.1 Empidonax traillii | reverse complement strand
TTTCCGAAGTGCTTTTCCCATTGGTTTCTTGTAAATTTAGCAGCCAGCAGGGTGATTGCTGTGTAGGTTGGGTTGATTCCTTTCCTTCTAAAGATAAAACTGTTTTTAAGTTTCTATTAATTTTTGACATTTGACAGTGTTCTGAAATGCCCACTTAGTAAGTTCTGAAAATTTTCCCTGTATGTGCAAATTCAGATTTTTTTTAATAAAAATTTTAGACTTAGAAATTAGATATGAAATGCTACCATCTCAGGGGAAGGAGACCTTACCAGAGGGTTTTGAGGTAAAGCAATAAAAATATTCAACTACCCTAAAAAAATGTTAAGGAAGACAATAATATAAGACAATAAAATAACTTGTAATATTTTGCAATAACTGTCCCTTAGAAAGTCTGTAAAAAAATATGAGAATAATTAATGAAATGGAAAAAAAATACTGAGGATTTAGGAAGCTAATACAAAGCAAAAGTTGTCCTGTCTACCTTACAAAATAGATTAAAGCCAGTAATGAGCATAAAATCTACAGAGTTGCCTGTGAGGAGTCAAATCTTTTACTGATGCTTGACAAATAATAGCACCTGAATATTATTGTGTATACTAAAAAACATTCTTAAGATTGGGAATTCAAAGAGATGTTTTTTATCCTTCTGAGCATACAGAATTCTTATTTACTTCTGCAGTAAGCCATCTAAAAACATCAAGGAAGATGAACAGATGAGATGAGAAATGGATAAACAATTTATTTAACAATACCCTGTACTGCTGCTGCTGTTGCTATGATGTATCTGAGAAATTACCATTAGCATATACTAATGAGCATTTCTTATCAGTCCCCAGTAAATTTCATGTTTCTGGGTATATTTTTTTGTTTCTTTGTTTATCTCAAAGTTGTTCTCACAGGGCCTTCAAGTCAAAAGTTGATATTGCAATTCTCCCACTTCTTGACCCCTGTTCCAGTATTTTAGCAGGGTCCCAGTGACTCTTTCACCTGCTCTGCCTTGACTCTGTATTGACTCTTTCAAAGCACTGCCTAAGGTACAAAACCTGGTTTTTACCAGTTTCACATTTCACATCTGGCACAAGAAAGCACAGCAGAAGAAAGACTGTTTAATTGTGCTTCCCAAAAGCAGTGATCTGTTCTCTCCCCTGCCACCTTCTTAATGCATTTTTATTTTCTTTATTACAAGTGCAGCAAAGATCATTGTACTTTCTCAGTAGGTTACAGATAGCTTACAAGAAAATTAGTGTCTTAAAGGTAGTATATTAGTGTCTGAAAACCAGCAAGAGGGCACGACAGTGGGATTTAGATTTGGGACTTGAGAGCACAGAGTCTCATATGCAGGGAGGCTTTGATATTGGTAATAAATGGATGCCCCAACAAGAATGAGCCCTCAGACAATTTAGGCAGAGATTTAAAAGGCATCTTCAACCTTCTCTCTAACCCTTGAACACACACTTAAAGCGTGCTGCTCCTCAGCAGCTGGTCTGCAGGCAGATGCCATTTGACAGATCCTTACCAGAACTATGTAGTAAAAGGTGTTATAAAGCTGTGTGATTCTACCCCTCGGATAAACTTAAAACAGCAAACACCTGTATACAGTGAGCCCATTTCTACGTTTTTGTGAGACCCAGCTGGCTGTAAAAGGTAGCTCCTTTGTTCAGAGCAAGACATGAATCAAAATTTCAGATGTGGGTGTACAAGTTGCATGGCTTCAGGTTGCCAAAGCAAGAGGTAAATTGTGTTTTGCTTGTAGAGTCAAGTGTCTAAGTGGTATCATCCTGCATTACTGTTTCACAGAGGTAAAATATACATGATGCTCCAGTAGGAAAACAAAGCCAAATTTACAGTGCAGCTAAAATAAGGTTCTCAGACCTTAACAGGAGTGAGAGGACAAGACCTGGCATATCCTCAGCAATTAAAAGAAGTGCAGGAGATGTGCCACAGCAATGCTCTTGCGAGGGGCCAGACCTTCCCATCACAGTGCAGTAGCATGTGGTCTGGGCTGCAAGCTCAGCTATTTTACTATTCCTGCCAGTTACTATTTATACAATATTGCAGTCCAAACTGTGTCCAGAATAAAAATTTAGTGCAAGAGTATAATAACAATGTGAATATCTGCAAGCATATAAATTTATATAAATTTAATATAGTTATATTTACATAAATGCATTACATATTTGTATTCATAAAAAGTAAATTTAAGTATTTCAGCTTTAAATAACTGATTGAAAATTCAGAGTTATGTTTCCCACATAACTTAAAAAACAGTA
The DNA here is from genome assembly GCF_003031625.1 of Empidonax traillii. NCBI lineage: Eukaryota > Metazoa > Chordata > Aves > Passeriformes > Tyrannidae > Empidonax > Empidonax traillii. The sequence goes on along the minus strand of NW_020955194.1, from coordinate 6,337,841 downwards.
CGCCATAGGACACTCATCTAATGAACTGTATTTGAGGTATTTTCATGTATTTGAAGCAGCCATGGCAGAACTATTTCATGTCAGGTTTGTTCATTTGGGCAATGTACAGTAGGATACAGAATGAAAACTAAAATATTCCTAAGTCAGGTATGCAGTTTTATTTGCTATGTATTTTGTATTTTGTGCTTCCCATTTGCATTAATCTTACTGGAATAAAAATAAATATTTCAAAAAGATTTTTTTTTCTTATAACAGAAAATTCCTTTAAAAATTAAAAATAAAGTTTTATTTCAAAATTGAAAAGTACTATATTTAAAAATTAATATTCCTTTTTAGAAAATAATAGCTCTTTTATTTGCTTATTTTTCTGAAACATATTACGATGCCTGTTTCCTAATATTTCAAGGGGAAGGGAAAAGGCACACTTCTGTGAAATTTAGTGTTCCACTGAAGTACAGGAAAGAGCAGTCACAAAATACTGCCTGGAAAAAAAAAAAAAGAATTAAACTCCCTTGTGAGAAATCACACTGCTTGAGGAGAAACCATGTATTGGTTTGAACCCTGACATTAAAATAACCTAAATTTCCTCTGAGGATAATAATTTTATTTAATAAATGCCCCTCATACCTTCTGTATCTCTGATGGCAGCAGCATATCTTCTTTCACTTACAAGAATATGCCTGATATTATAAGAGAGGTAGATGCAATAAGGGAACTGCTGGTTTTATGCACAACTATCAAAACAAAACAGTTTTCAAAAGGATTTTGGTTTGTCTTTTTTTTTTTTTACTTCTCCTAGAATCTTTAGCCTCGGTGTGCCACAGGAAAGTCACTTTCCATTGATCTGGGAGCCTTTGTGACCTTTAGTGGATCTTCTGGGAAGGGAACCACTGTGACCTGTCCACTCTGGCTAATGTGGGGTGACCTGTAGGACTGACCTGGTCCACATCCACACCTGGGGTACTCAATTACAGATGCATTCCCTTCCCTCCTTTCCCCAGGTTTCCAGATTACATACCTTTCTGTAGCTGATAGTTCTCTCTTTTAATTTCTTATGGAAATCATGTAAATGTAGATGTCATCTTATTATGTAAACTGTAATTATGTTTCCCTATGGACATGTAGGTTTGTCACTTGGAATTGTCAGCTCCTATTCATCATGTTAAAGAGGTAACAAATTATACTAATAATAAAGGAGAAAATTTCCAAATGCTCTGGCCCAGCCTGTTTACAAAGCCAGATGGACCATAATGTTTTTGGGGATTATTGACATCAACTACAAGGAGTGTTTAATGCATGCTCTTTGAGAAGGCAATAGGAAAAGAGAGGGGCAAAGATGTCTTCGCTTTCCCATAAAATGGGAACTGCAAATATCAAAGGAACTTTCATTCTCCTTTTCCTTGGTATAGCCTCAAAATCAGAGCTGAGAAAGGGAAATAATCTCTATGACCATCAATTATATGAAATGTTGGCTTTTCTGCAATAGATTTAGTAAAGCATTAACCTAAGCCATTATCAGCAGGCTTGGTTCTATTTGGTTTTTTCCACCAGTGTCAGGAAAGAATCAAGGCTCCAGAGCTGCAGCAAAAGCTGCTTGTGGCAGAAGCTGTGACATAGCAGGGTCAATAGACCTTAAAGATACTTTACACTGAACTGACTCTAGTCTAGTCCCTTGAACTGGTTATCTGCAAGCACCTGAGCTCACCTCCCTGCTTAGTTTCATCTGAAGGGAATCCATCTCCTGCCCTTCAAGACCTTTCCACAGTGTGAGCCAAAGTAAATGGGAGTGACTGGAAAATTCCCTTTCAAAGGTAAGCTCCCAATCCAAATGTTGCTGCTAAGGATGAGCACTCTTATGCTGAGTGAAGGCACAGGGGCACTTAGATAAAGTCTTTTTTTGAAAATAGGACCGCACATCCAGCACCATATTGAGGGAAATAAGAGACTTTTTGGGTGTGAAGCAAAATTACTTATTTCTGGAAATATCACTTCAAGAACTGCAGATATTTTAAACTAGTCTGAGGATAGATTGGGGGTGGACTTAGATTGGGTAGGGTATGTCTATATATATATGAATTCCATATATATAATTTAATCCTCTTTTAGGCCTAAAAAATCCAGGAGCTCTCAGTGAAATATTTATGTCTATGTGTTCCCTGACTCAAGAAAATTATGTGGGTTCCAACTTTACTGTCGCCACCCATCTTTAAAAAATAATATTCAGCACATAAATTAAGAAAGAGGTCCTGGATTTTTTCTATCATTGATTTTTAAATTAATTTTAAAGAACTTCAAAGAAAAGGAAACAATATACTTGCATAATCACAAAAGTTACAACACTGTAGTCATTATCTTCTTGTATTTAATTTTGAAGTAAATAAATTTTACACAGGTTACAATGCTGAGGGGGAAAAGAATATGTGTAAAATCTTTTTTTTTTGTTGTGAAGTAATATACTTTAAACAGCAGTAAACATTCTAATGAAATAGAGGCCGAAGCAGTAGTGCATAAAATTAATATGCATCAAATGACAAAAAGGAGTTGATAGGCTGATCCATAAAGTTTACATGCATATTTCAAATGACATTCAGCAGTTTGTAGATTTCAGCTACAGCCCGTTTTTATTGCCAAGTCACAAAGTATATTTGTTCAAGTAATAATATCACTTCTTTTCATGGCAAAGTTTAAGCAATTCGGATGTCAAAAATTGGATCCACTCACAAGTACACAGCTGAGGAGAAATAAATATAGCAAAGATTTTACTGAACACAAAGACAACAGAGCAACTTGCCACTTTTTTTTTTCTTTTCTTTTTTTTTTTTTTTTCTAATATAACTTCAGCATAACTTCAGCTCCTGGAGCGAGACTGATACTGAAGCTGAGACATATTTCAGTTTTCAAGTTGATTACTTGAACATTATCGAGACATAAATGCCTGCAATTCAATCTGTGAATAACAAAACCATACAGATTGCCTCTAGAGAAAGAGTTGGAAAGGGCTAAGATATAGAACAGTTTGTATCTGGAATAGAAAGAGTTTATATTTAGTAATTGAGAAGGAGTCTGACATGTTCTGCTGTTTGCAATTTGTATCTAGATGGGAACAAATTGAGTTTTTTTAATATACAAAATCTTGAGCTTTAATCTTTTGAGCCTTAGAATTATAGCACAGGCACAAAATGATTCTGACCCTTGAGTCTTCAAGAATAGTCAGTAACAAAAATGGCATAGCAATGTAATGGTGACAAAAATATCAGGGAAGAATATGTTCCTATTTTATATCTGAGAACATGGATGGATTCATAAACAAGGGCAGAGAAAATAGAAAAGGATTATTACATAGAATAGAACATATTACATAGAATAGAACAGATTATTACATAGTCATGAACTTCTCTGCTACTTGGTGTAAGAATGTGGGAAGAAAATAGTGAATGTCTGAGCAATTTATATTGTGTGTAGTGCTTTTATGGACTTTTATAAACCTTTGCATGTTTTTATAAGTACTATAAGTTATAAGTCCCAAGATGGCTGCGGGTGTCTCCTCAAGAACAAAGAAAAACGTGGTCCAAGAAGAAGGTGGAGTCCGTTAAAGTAAACTATTACTTGGTTATCTATTAATGTCCAATTATAAAGGAATTTGTAATGAATGTTTTCAACTAGATGGTAGCCGGTGTCCAATTGTATGCTTCTTGTCACGGGACCCTGAGTAGAGATGTTANCTCCGTCAAAATAAGAAGAGCACTGAAATTAGATATTTAGAGAGTTCAGATTTCACTAAAATTTATTTGTATTTAGAAAACAACTGGGTAGGTAAATAGAAAATAATGTAGTCAAATAGACTTCAAAGAGACAGTATAAAGGTAATTATTATTATTTTAGTATTATTATGCCAGTGGAAACCTTATCACCACAGCTTTTAAACTAAATCATTCCTTTTACTGTGGGACTTTGAGGAGTCTCTTCCAAGACGAGAATGCCCAAGAGAGGCCAAGGTAAGGTACATACTGGCTAATCAAAGAGTTATTAGCCAGGAGAGAGTATCCAATGGAAAATATTTTCTGAATGTGTCCAAATATTGTTTATTCAAAAGTTTAATGATGAAGATGTACATAATACAGAAATTCTGTTCACAGAGAATTTCAATTTTCTTTTTTCCACACTGAAATCAAACACATAATTTTTTTACATAATCCTCAAAGGATTGAAGGGGGGAGGTGAAGAATGATGTCTGTCAACCAAACCTACATCTTCCTACTTCGTTTTGTTCAAGTTCAAATGTAAAGTTAAAGGCAAATCTAGACAAGCAACTTGAAAAAAATGGATCTCATTTCAGTCACTTTGAGAAGGATGCTTGACTATCAAAAAAATTAATAGATTTCATTTTGAATAAAATTACTATTGAATGCACACAATTCCTGAAGCTTTTAATATTGATAGAACAGCACAATCCCAGAGGATTTAGCTCTTCTGACTGAGAAGCTCCATCTAAAGAAAGAAAGCCACTAGGGCTCAAATATTAGGGAAAAAATGAAAGGCATAAACTGAGCTGCAAGCCTGTGCTACCTATAGATGCAGAAGACTTCATGCAGCTGGATTGGTGAATGGGTTCACAGAGACATTTTACTGTGTAGTTCTGAAAAAATACAGTTGATATACATCATATTTTTGAATATATTCTCCCTCTCTAGAGGTAGGGTATGATTTACATAGTGCTCCAAGTTATGAGTAAAAAAAATTGTATTAAACTTGTTTGGAATTCCTTTTGGACACTTTTAGTAGCTGGAATGAAATCCTAGTTATGCTGAATTTGCTGGGAGGCTGGATCATACGTTTTAAACAGCCTTGATGTTTTTCACCCGTTAGTGTCTATTTCAGAATTGCAAACTTTCATTTAGCCTTCTTAGTCATTCAGATTCTCCCTTACTGATTAGAAGAGAATGATTTAATATTGTGAGGATAAAAGTGGAGTTGTCAAAGTGTTATATATTTTTTCTATGATTACGTGCTCTCATTTTCCTGCGATTTTATCCCTTTGTCCTCTTCTATTTGATTTTCTTGCTGAGCATCCATTGTAATAAAGTGCCACGTTCAATGGAGTTGCAGTGAGCGATTTAAATAATAGCAGGTGTAGATGTGTAGGAATTTTGATTGTAATGCTCTGCTGTGAAGAACTCATGCATTTATAGTGCAGTATATTTCGGAAATCATTATGGCAATAAGCCCAGCTTGAATGTGCCAGGGGCAGTGCTGCAAATGTATAGAGTTGATGGAATTCATTTCAGTCACTTATTCTTGAGGTAGGATTAGAGGAAATTTTGATCAGTTCATGCATCTCCAATTTGGCCTGCAGCTTTGAGCTCTGGCTACAGCAGAGCTCTCAAGCTGAGCACAGATGGGGCTGGATAGTATCTGGGTGAGAAGCTCCAAAAAAAATCGAAATGCTGCAGTGTGTAGGTGTTGGTAACTCACTAGGCAGTATGCTTCCCTCGGGTCTGCTCCTTACATCCCTGCCTTTCACCATGGTAGAAAATGCCAGCTTGTTAGAGGTATTTCCTTTGAAGGTAAGAGTTAGGATCAAGTTCCTTATCAGTTGAAAATCCTATTATATGTTCTCCACTACTTATGTCTAGCTTCCAGCTTAAGCAATTCCATTACATTTTGTCTGCTTCTTCCCATTTCATTTTCAAAAGGTGCAAAGTTAGAACTGCTGTCAATATAAAACAGCTCTGACTGCATTTTGCAAAGAATTAGGTTGAGGCTACCTGTATTGAAGGAAAGGGGATCTTGTTCTGGGTACTAGTCACAACCAACTGCAAAAATTCCCTTTTATACATATCTGTTGAGAAACTCTTTTACTTGATGACTGATACTTTGATAGTATAATCTCTATAATCTCTTCAAATCGTTCTTGATTTTGCAGTTTGAGACAAGCTTTATGTCTCAAAGCACTGCTTCAGTTGTGCTAGAGGACTTCAGTTACAAGTTCAAGCTGCACTGCAGCTGGGAACTCTTTCAGCAAGTTATGTAGGTAAATATAATATGACTTACAGTTTACTACTCTGTGAAGCATTTGCTCACCCACTGGACACAATGTTGAGCAAGAACTCCTATGGAATGCTCTGGGACGGAGTAGAAAAGGGCTTTTTTTTTTTTTTTTCAGGTACTTGACAACATTTCTTTCCCATTGGTTTTAGCACTACTTTGCAATCCAGGGTGGGGGTGTCTCAGATCCATTTCTAACACATTTGCCACTTGGGAAACTCTGTTAAGCTCTTCAAACATGAAGGAGGTTTTTACTGAATTCCCTCACACCAGAACTGTGCAAGGAAGCTGAAAAGTGAGTTTGATGCTCATAAGCTATGCTGAAATACCACTGGCGATGGCGGGTGGGTGAAGTGGCACCACGGCTGTGTGAAATGTCAGTCATGGCATGGGCCAAGTTCTGCTCAAGTTACTTCTCCAGCCGGTAGAAAAATCATGAATGTATACCAAGCATCGTCTTAGCCTGAATTTAATGGCATTGTTTTGTAATTACACAGTGGATTGGTGAAATTTTTTCTGATTTGCGTTGTTTACAGGTAAAATGTGTTGGACATAGTATAATGGAGAAAGTAAGAATGACACTGTAAAGTTACATGGAGGAATATTACTTTTATGAAGTGCTTAGGAATCAAAAGCTGCCTTGTCACCCATTGACACACCATCATCACATCTCCTCAGTAACCCACGCCCAAAACTAACAAATGTAGACAGGATGAAACTATCTATGATCTACCAAAATTCAGTCAAGAGATGTTATCATGCTGAACTTCATCAAAGAAACAGAAAAAAATCTTTTTGAAGTGATGTAAGTGCATTTTGAAAGATGGGAGACAAAGCAGACTAACAAGCAAATTATGTCTGTGATAGAATGGCCATAGTTATCATATATCACTAAAACAAAAGCACTTGCAGTATCAAATTTTTCTCAGAAGACAAGGGCTTAGAAGGGGCTTTTATATATCTTTTATTCTCTTACCGCTGAGAGATTTTTTCAGTCTTATTTGATTTTTGGTCCCTGAAGTTGCAAGACGAATGTGGTAGGTTATCTGATAAAAGCTCACCTGCACTCTCACAAAGGTGCTCAGAGACTTTAGAGACCCCAAGTAATAGCCTGCCCAGCCAATGCAGCCATCAGCCCAGAGGAACATAGGGATACAACATTAGGTAGGGGTGAACCTCAGCTGAAGACTCAAAAGGAAGGAAGGGCCTCCTGTCTGGGCCTTTCCCAGGGCTGCCCCAAGAAACCCATCAACAGGAGTCATTGGGAGCAACTCTCTGAGTCATCTTTGGGATTAGAGGTGGTTGCTGTCTATGGGTGGGACACATCATGGGATGCAGGGGAAGAACATTTTAGAATTGCACAGGATTTACTATGGGATGTTTAAGGGAGGAATCAAAGATGAGAAAAAGGAAGGCAACCAACAGTAGGACAAGGGGACATGGGCTCAAGCTCTGCCAGGGGAGGTTTAGGTTAGATGTTAGGAAAAAATTCTTTACAGAGAGAGTAATCAGGCATTGGAACGGCCTACCCAGAGAGGTGGTGGATTCACCATCCCTGGAGGTTTCTAAAAAGATTTGATGTGACCATTAGTGCCATGATATAGTAATTGGAGTTGGATCAGGGGTTGGACTTGATGATCTTGGAGGTCTTTTCCAACCCAATCTATTTTACGATTCTATGATTTGGGGAGGAAATTCTCCATTCTATGAAATGGAGACACAGGGAACAAAAGGGTCCATTAACACATAAGCAAGGTCTGATTAGTGCAGTTGTCTGACCTTGTCTCGCACTTGATTGTCACAGTCTGCCTGTCTACTCATTAAAATTCACCTTCAACTGCTTTGAAGGAAGGGGCTCTTTACCTTCTATGTGTGTTTCTGCCTGCCTACCTGTCTGGGAATCTGTGGTACCAGCAGCTGGAGTGGGAGCTGCAGCCTTGGGAGCTCATATGTCCAGGTGCCCTTACCTGGGAGACTGAGCCAGCCTAGCTGCTGGATGGGTCCACCCTGTGTGTGTACACAGGTACTCACACCAATGGTCTACTGTCCTACCCAGCCAGAGAGGGGAGCAGGACGCGGACACTGGTGATGCCTGTGCTTTGGGAATGCCCTGGGTGCCTGTCCATGACCTGTACTGCCAGCCATCTCTCTGGATGTGTATAGATGAGGTGCATGCATGTGCTCTGAGCCTGTTAGGAATAATTTTTCATCCTCATTATCAGCTGGACCTCGGAAGACAGAGTGGCAGCAGCCCTGCCTTCCTCAAGCAGTCAGATCCAGCAAGATGTACTTTATCATGATATATTTGGAATTTCCAATTCCAAATTCCTCCAATAGAATGAACACCAGTTTTTAACCAGTCTGAGTAGGTCTGCTATTTAGCTTCCTGAATGCAGTTCTTTCCTTTGACAGAACAGACTTATTTCACTTGTCAGAAGTAGTGCCTACCCTGAGAGTCCACTGGTCACCCTGATAGCCATGAGATTCCCAATCAGCTGTGGCAAACATAATGTGCAGATTTAAAATTCCCCATTAAAATTACTCATATACAGCAATATATCTTAATACACCCTGCCATTTAAGTGTTAGATTATGAAATGTCAGACAGCTGAGTTACAAATGGAAGAAGGCTTTTCAAGTTAAAAAGATTGCTTGTATGTCTAACTGTCAGAATTCTATATGTAAGAAGTGATTGCTCTTCTAAATTAATACCTAAGAACAGTAATGAGCACTTGCTCAGATACACAAAACTTATGAGAATGCATGTGCCTATGATAGTACTGGAAAGTGTTCAACAGGAATCATACCAATATTCATATGCAAAATATTTTGAGAGAGAAAACTATTTAAACTAAGGAAAAAATAATACTTCAATAGATACTAAAAAAATCATGTTTTAAGGAAAACTGAAGGATGTCATAGAACAAAACAGCTAAAATTGCTGACTTTCATGAAGCAGCACTGTAAGACACAGATGATTTATATTCACTCGGCAGATTACTGAAAAAAAATCCATAGATGTTTAAAAAACCTTAATTGGCTATTCCAGTCTCAAGAGGGAGAGAGAAAATAAGCCTTTATTGAAAAGTACATGAGCAAGAAAGAAAGCTTTTGATAATGTCAGCATGTGTCCCCCTTATTCTTTCACAGGCTTGAGGTGAATATTGATTAGCCAAATTTCCTTGCCTTTTGGGCTGTGCTTTTTTCACATTTCTATAAGGAAATTTTGAAACAGGCTTCGGTTGGGTTTTTTTCTTCTTATTCTTAGTACGCATATGAACAGCATCTGCTTTCTTCCCCAGCAATAGCAATGATACGTTTCTACTGCCTCAGTTCTAACCAGTTTAATGTGCAGAAAAGCACAGTGTTGCACGATAACAGCAATTCTGCAGAGCAAAATGTTGATGGAAATGGCAGGCTGCTGTTAGAGGCAATGATGGGGTTATGGGAAGCCCAGACTCTCTGTGAAAGGAGTCGATGAGGGTCTCTGGGAAAATATGGAGCAGCAACATCTGTGTTTCACTAAGCTTTCATGGGAGAAAGTGTTCTGGATGTATTTTATTACAGGCTTTTGATGAAACTGAGATGGCACCACTGAATGTTTCCAAGATTAGAAATGTTAACATTTCCTTCACCACATTTGGGAGCTGCTTTTGACAGAATATGGCACAGCAGACACAGAAAGACCTGCTGTGTTGCAGATTTTGCCAGGCTCTATAGCAGCCATCATATGCTCCTTTAATCTTTCTGCTTTCTTTTTATTTTATTTCATTCTTCCTCTTCTCTAGCAAAATTTCTGATTTATAAAAGCCTGTGTTATTTGAGAAGTAAAAGATCTGCGATAATGATAGTGTTTAACTTTTGATGTAAACTACTCTTCTCTGGGCATGTTGCAAACAAGATTAGCAGTTTTCCTTTCATATTCTCTGCATACTAATTCCAGCAGAACTGCTATGTTACACAAGCACTCTGCTGCTTTTCCTCTTTTCTTTCTTTTTGGTTGTTTAAGACAGTTTAAATAACTAAATTAAAATCCACTATAAGGTGGAACTTGTTTATCTCAAGAAAACATAATAATGGTCATTGAGACAATGACATATGCTGATGCTGAAATGAACTGCACTTCACAGAATTAGGGCAATTAGGCACTGAAAACTACCCATCCCCCGAGTTCATGCACCCACAACAACAGTTTGAAACAGTCCCCTAGGGAATTTCTAAGTGTTTAAACCAGTCTTATTTTTAAATTTCACAAGTGTCAAGAGCACCTTGAAAAAAGAAATAATATCCAAGAGATATTTCAAATATGTCTGCATTTAACATCAAATATTACAACAATGAGGTTGGAGAAGTGTTCTGATTTATTAGGTTACAATTTGTATCTCTGTAGAATGTTTAGAACTGAAGCTGAAAATATGTTTTAACTGTGGTTATTGACTATCAGAAAGCTCTAGAGTGATATAAAAGAAAAAATGTATAAAAATGTCTATAAAGGATTCACTGTGGTTTTTTTTTAAAAAAAAAAAAAAAAGAAAATATAAATGGATCATAGACAACTATAGTTCATAAGTTGTGGGGTTTTTTCTATTCCAATAGAAAAATCTGGGAGTTGCAGTTCAGGAAAGATGTTGACCAAATGGGTGTATAGGGGAGAGGTCTAGGGAATGTGGGTGGTTGAAAGAATCCTTGCAAGCAGCTTTCCACAGAATTTAAGATTAATAGATTTCAAATATGCAAGGGCCTTCTACCACAAAGTTTATCCATGTGGTTGGGAAATAAATTGGGAAAAAGGGAAATTTTGTCATGGTACTGAAGAGTCGGTTTGGATGTCTGGACAACTTTAGAATTTTAAGGGTAGTGACACAAAAATAGACTGAATGGGTGTCTTAGAGACCCCATCACTAAAACTTTTAAAGATAGGTTAGATAAGCTCTTGTCAGGTATGACATGGTGTGTAATCCATCTTGTCAGGACAGGAGAATGGATTAGATGATCACACAAAATCCCTTCCAGCCATATGACTGTTTAGAAGAACAGAACATACTCCCAGTATAATTTATAACCTGTTTCAGCTTTACTGCTTCTCTTCATAATTTTTTCCTGTCACCCTTACTGTTCTGTAATAAAATAACTGATGGAAAAAGAAGTTCTTTGCTGAATTACCCTTCTAGGATTTATGTTAAGGAAATACATTTGACTTTTTGGGAACAAGGCAAAACTGCGTAAGCAATGCCTGCTTCATGCTATCAGTAACTGCTTTATACTTACAAGGGCTCTAAGTTTTTCCTATAAATAAGGTTAGAAAATACTTTCAAATGTTTGTCCCAGCATGCAAGGTAGTGACAAGAATTGAAAGACATGGACGACAGAAACATGAACTGTCCAGTGCTGAGAGAAGGAGTCATCTGCAACTTCCACGATTCAAGTAAGCAGGGCAGGCTGCAGTGTGTGTGGTTGTCTGGATCAACAGCCTAACTGGAAGGAGTCACAACTTCCTTTCTGCCCACATATCTGATGTACTTCCTATGAAAACCAAAGCACTGTGAGGTAGGGAGGAAGAAAACTGGGAAAGCAAACTGCTGGCACCCACACTGTGGTTTCAGCCCAGAGCAGAGCTGGGCTGTAGCCAGGGTGTGAATCTGGTCACAGGAGGGCACACTTCTAATTGAGCTGGCCTCCTTAAGTCTAAGTTGTTTCTGAGCAGAATTTCTAGATAGAATAACTAGTTCTAACTGATTCCCATTAAGTGTCTTGGAGTTCAGCTGTATGATGGATCAACCTAATTTAAAGTTACTGGATGTTAATTGGGCTGTGATAATTTATCCATAGCAAGTGTTGGTGAAAGTTTTCTGTTCACAGCTCAAAATCACATAAATGATAGAAAGAAGCTGTTGCAAATCAGTTTAAATGTGATAACTTCTAGAGTTTTGGGACTTCTTTATCAGAGCCCACTCAGGCATTATTTTTACATCCCTTAACTCCTGCACAGTTTAGCTTGTCTGGAAATTAGATAGAATTAACTTACACATTGAAAGTTTTAATTTTTTTTCCTCAGTATTTCATCTTGTTTGGGAACAGCTAATGTCCTCAGATCAGCTCAGACCCCACCTGCAATAGGATTTTGGTCTCTTTACGTTATTTGAGAGTCTGTTGATTGTTTCCACCTAGTCATTCCAGTCCTTAGAAATGCAACAATGCTTTTCAGCTTCAGAAGTTCTCCTTAAAGGTCTCCTCCAGCTCTGGTTCATCAGAACACCAGAGTCCTTGACAAGGAGTATCATAGAATCATAGAATCAGATGGGTTGGAAAGGACCTCTGAGATCATCAAGTCCAACCCTTGATCCAACACCACCACAGTTACTAGACTATGGCACTCGGTGCCACATCCAGTCTCATTTTAGAAGCCTCCAGGGACGGAGAATCCACCACCTCCCTGGGCAGCCCATTCCAGTGCTTGACTACCCTCTCTGTAAAGAATTTCTTCCTAATATCTAACCTAAAGATAGCACAATAGATGATTGCTGCCTGATAAGTTATAACTTTTCGAAGGCAAGAATCATATCTATTCCATTGTCTTCCTGACCTGGTAAAAATAAGGTGTGACAAAGGAAAGAAAAAAAAGCAAATAAACAAGCAAACATATAATAAAAACTCATTCCAGTACTGATTATTTTGGTCATTTGGTCACTCAATCCTAACTGCTCATTTCAGTTTCAAAGATGAAAGTAAGATCTGAGACAACAGAGACAAAAAAAAAAAAAAAATGGATTCTCATTTTCTTTGAGAAATGGTATAATTTTCTTTCTATAGTTCTTATTTAAAGATGGCAGATATTAGTTGTGTAGGTAAGATGTGTAGCAGAAGGCCTGCTCCTAGCATGAATGCAGTTACATGAAAAAAGTTTATTTTCTAAATACCTCTTTTCTACTTTTGCAGGTTTTGCTGACTTTTTTGTTATTTCTATTAAGGCAGCCCCACTAGAAGAAGAGGATATGTGTTTTCCTGCTATATTTTACTGTGTATGTGTATGAAGTGAGAGTGACTCCAAAGTTTCACTTTACCAAATGGTAGTGATTAACAGTTCAGTGTATAACTTGAATCTAGGCTTATTCTGCGAAGTACAAATCAATGATGCCACGCTAAAATAGGGATGTTGGGATCAAATAGCACCTGGGTGTCTTTGTGCCTCTCCAGAGCCTCGATGCCCCCACCAGACTGGGTGTCAAATTTTCAGGCAGCTCAGTTTAAACATGGTGAAATTCATCCTGTGTGACAAAATAGTGAATGAGTATATACAATAAAAGAACAAGCTTTTTTTTTGAGCCTGGAATTGTGTAATTTCCCTGATATAAAATAAGTAAATAACATAAACATGCACAGAAGAAAATGTGTCTGTGTATCATGTGTGCTTGTATAACACCTGTGTGGTTATTTACCTACATCTCAGCACCTTGTGAATATGTAAAGGAATCTAGGCCAATTTCATTACCGTCATGAGCAATGAAATGACTATTGATTTATATCAGCAACACAATTTATATCAGCGATGTGAATGATTCATGGATTTGCATAGAGATAACAAGTTATAACCCTGTGATCTCACGGTGCTTTTTGATTTAAGGACATTTATGTACAAGTTCCTTTGCCAATGCCACTCTCTGGTTGTTTCAGCTATTGAATCTTGTGTGCCTTTCAGGTTTAAAATATAATTTAAAATAAATATTATGAGTCCTGAGACAGTATGAGTGTGCAGATCTCAAAATTTCAAAATGTCTTGATATAATATTTGCTTACACTGTTCAGGATGTTTTTTCAGTGATAGAAAACCAGATCACCAACTGGATTTTTTTGTCATTTATTTTATTTTACTTTACTTAATTTTATTTTTTGCCACATATTGCAAAGCCCAGAAGGTCCACTGGAGGAATAAGTTCTGTCTTTGAAAAGAGATGAAAATGATTGACAGTATCACAAAGCCAGTATGTGAGGTTAATTCAAAACAAGAAAATTTAAGTTGCAGAAATCACACCTTTGGTAGGAAAGTTACTACTTATCAGGCATTAACAACATTCACAGTCTACCCACAATAGCAAAATGCTGCAAAGTTTAAAGAAAACTACTAGAAAGACTATCAAAGGTAAGGTTATATATTAAACTCAGAAAAGTAAGATTATAAATAAATGCTGTGCTTTTTCTTACCTAATAGAAGTACTCATAAGCATTAACTGAAAATGCAAATTGGTTTCTAAATTATCCCATCTCAGATAGCTTCAGAGAAAAGGATATCATGCAGCAGCACCTTCTGCCACGTGGTGCTTTGCGATGAGAAGCTGGTGTCTGGGCTAGTGGTGTCACAGATCTGACCCAGAGCAGTGGACATCTACGCTGAGGTGGTGGGAATGACTTTTTGTACAGCACTGCATCTATCTGAGGCAGTCACTGTGGGGACTTTAGGGCTAGATTTCTTGGGAGGCTGCTCTTGGTTAAAATGTCTCTAACACACCGGAGGGTTGTAAAAAAAGGATGCTCCTGCAGAGTATCAGGCCCAGAATGACAGGGGTAGAAAGCAAACAGAGAAAATGCAAAAAAAATCCTCTGAAGTCATGTCAGTACTGAACTAAAGAGCTGTCTTTACTGGTACATTTAAGAGCTTGAGGAGAAATGTTGTGCTGCCTCTGACAGCCCAGCACTCACAGCACAGCTCAGACTGCTTGGCAGCACACAGGGCTGGAGGCAGGACTTTCCCTCCTCAGGACTCCCAGACAGCCAACAAATAGTGGTCTCACTACCTGAAGCTCCTTCTAGTAAAGGCGACGTGACCATGGAAGTATCCATCTCCTATGCCTGGCTTTCCCTTCTGCCCTGCTTCCCTCAGACCTCCAGCAGGTTGTCCTACCCCTGCTGCCTGGGATATCCAGAAAGATCACCTCTTGTGTTACAGGAGTGGCCGTGGCCATTTAGGCTGAGTCAGAGTTTACCCACCCTGCACAGGACAGAGGTGGGGCAGAAAAGGACCTAGCTCAGTACTCCTCCTGCCCGGCACAAAAATGTGCTGCAGAGCACTCAGGGTCAAAGGTCTGGGGCAAGTGAGTAGTTTTACTTAATCCTGCAAGTAGCATTTATCTGCTGGTAAAGGGCTGAGCAGCTGCTCTTCATGCCTGCACAACTGCCAGTATGGCCCCTTCTTCAGCAGCAGAAGAGTGGAGGAGAGAACAGGCCACCTCTTCCAGCAGGTTAGTGAGGATGTCTGTGTCCTCCCCTGTGTCATCTTCTGGGGTTGGTTCTTCCTTGCTCTGCAAATTTTCTGGACTTGACAGAAAATCCTCCTAAAGGGACCTTTTTGCTCAGTATCTGACTTGTTTTGTGAGGTGCAATCTCTATCCAACTGTTTCTACTCAGCTCCTGGCACACTGCCCCCACAGTGGAATCAGACCCCCACTCAGTTTCTCTCCCATTCTTGCAAAGTTTTCCCAAGTCTTCAGCTTGATTTCTCCTACAAGTCTCTTTTTAATGTCTTGCTTTGTCATTCCTCTTCCTCTGACCTATGAAGAGACTCTTCTTTTTATTTTTTTTTTTGCCATTTCTCTGCAAAAAGCCTTGATAAATTTGTTTTCCCATTCAGATCCTCTACTTACTGTTCCCCGATGCTTCCATTAGAATAGACAGCAGCTGGAAGAAAAACAGTATTGCTGGTCCAAGAGAGATATGATAGAGTATAGTTCAAGGTAAATTAATTGTGCACATTTTTCATGACAACTTCAGAAAATTGATCAGAATACAGAATTTGTTCAGAGATCAAACCTGGAGATGTAAGCAGGTCCCCCTGAGTCATCCAAACGTTTGTATTTAGTGGCCCAATAGACCCAAACTGTCTCAAGGTGACTGTTCAGCTGAAAATGCTGGCCTGTGACCAAGGTTCAGCTCGTACATTTAATTGTTAAGGGGGACTGCAAACAAGTCTCTTCTGCCACTTAGCAGAAGAGTCTGAACACTAGTGTGCATATTAATACATGCTCAGTGGCGATTATGATGTTTTAATCTGAGGCTGTTGGAGTTTTTTTAGTCCTTACTCAAGATTCATCATCTGCCAATCACTATTGAAATGCTTATCGTCGCGCTTTGTGCTCTTGTGGAAACGGGGCTCTTTTCCAGGCATCCTTGAAAGCTAACTATTGTAAGCTCATATGCTGTTTGCAGAAAAAGAGGGAAACGTAGACATATATTTATGTTACAGAGACATCAGGTAAGCTCTAAAGCTGTTGTAAGCTCACAGAACACTTCTACCTATTCTATTTACATAAATATTATCTATATGTAGATGTTTTTATTTATTATAAGTGTGGATATGCATGTGTGTACCCACATAAAAGGATCAACTTAAAGACTAAGTCTGCTCTGTTATGGTGTGAGCTGGTGTGAAGTCTGCTCTGGTAGTGAAGTTCACTTTACTTATATATTTTTTCTTCTTTTGAATGTTTTGGGAGCTCCTCATGGCACACAATCCCATGCAGTTATGTGAGCACCAGAGCAGTGTGTATTTATGGACACCATAGCTTTTCAGGATGGGAGCTGTGTTTCTTGCTCTGTTTTGCTTGCTCAGTGATGGTGTCCTAGTCCATGAGGTCTTATTGCCGCAGCAATACAAATCTCAGTGATAAAATTTATGGATGAACTTGAACCTGTAGGAATATCTGGGTCCCCCTCTATCCATTTCTGATTCCCATAAGTTTTATCCAGGAAGGTACAAGCCAACAGGAGTCCCCCTGATCCTTACTTTAGCGTAGCAGCTGTGATTAAGCTTCGCGCAAGGTGGCAGCAAAAGAAAGCTCTTCATACTTGTTCCTTTCCCCTGCACACACCCTATTGAGGAGAGTTACTGCTTCAACTTTATAAATTATGTTTTAAAAGACACCTGTTACTAGTGGTAAACATATGTGTGAACAACGCAGAGTTACTGATATTGTTTACCTTGGGAACACCGTCATACTTCAGTCTTCATTATTTACCAATATTTCCTGGGGAAAAGGCTAGAAAGTTGCATGCAAAGAAAGGAAAACCATGAAACAAACTCCCCTTAAATCACTGATTTTCCCTTTCTGATTTTATTTTTTAAAATAGGATTTTTTTTTTCCAGAAAAATCACAACTTCTTCAGGAGAAAGGAGCAAGTCCAACACAAGAAAAACAACAACAAAAAAAGTGTTAAGCTCAATGCTTAATTAAGACATCTTCATGCCAGCAGACAAATTGTTATGGGTGTACCAGTGTTACACCATGTTTCCACATAATGGTTTTATTTTTCCATAGGAATAAGAAGTCCAAAGAGTCTGACTATGGAAATCCCAGCTAGCAGTTGCCCCCATGAAAAGCAAAAAGAAGTGCAGAGTCCACCCTACTCATTCTCCTGATTCTAATGAGCATTTGCTGTTCGGATATTTTTAGAGGCATTTTTGTTCGTTTGTTGTTTTCAGGAGCAAAGTTGTTTTATTCTCCTGAATCACAGTGTGTGTTGAATAGAATATTTTACTGCACATATTAGAGCTGAGGAAGCTACTTTAAGGTTCATTAAGCCTCAAAATATTCCTAATGTATCTTCCCCCTATCAAAGAAAACCCTAGGTGAGTATTGAATCTTCATGGACTTCAACTCTGTTAAAGTCAATAGAAATAGTTCACTGACAGTAAGTCTTTGATAGAGCCATTATTTGAACTGTGAGCAGAATGGTTGCTATAGTGTCTTATTCTAATATCATTGAAATATGCAAAGTAAATGGCTTGTTCATTCCCCCTTTCTGACTGCCAATTATGTTTAAAATGTAAATCTAGACTTTAGTTTGAAAATCCCTGCTTGAAAAAGCAGGGATTACTCACCTTGAAAGTACAATATAGTGTGTTCTGTATTCAGAGATGTGGTAAAAGAATAGCCATTGGACTTCAGATATGAACATTCTCCACAATCTTAAAGCTTGTTTTGATGACCATAATCTTATTCCAAAAGCACTGCTTAATAAAAATCAATTTCAGATCTTGAATAATATTTTATTATGGAATACAAAAATACTATCTATGTAAAAACAATAAGTTAGTTTATTTACAATACTTTACACTATTCTGCTCTAGGGCTTCCTTTGCACTGGACTTACTTTCGTTATTTTACATGCCTTTATAATTTTGCACAAAGCATTTCCAAAAGCATGTCATCCATGTTCACTGCTCCAATGATGGGCCTGAAGAACAATTCAGCCATCGCATCAGCATTAATAGATCTTAACAAGGATAAAACAACATTCAGCTTGGCAAATCTGGCTTCATCACCTCTGTGAATGAGTCTGACATGTTCATTCAGAGCTTGTTGTGCTTCCCTCTGCAGTCCTTCAATGTATTGTGTACACTGCAGTCCAGGTAGATCTGAAAGGAACAATCAATTATGTTGTTTACGTATGTTTTGTTTATAAAACAACATTATTCTTACAGAATTACTACTAAGATCTCATAGATTGTAATTATCACTCAAGGAAAGAAACAAATTAAATTGCCAGAGGACTTTTTGTATGAAGAATCAACATATTAAATTTTATTGGGCAGAACAAAGTCTTATCATGTTGGTGTTCAGGACCTTTAATATTATTCTTCACTAGACAAATATGATGTTTGTCAACATTCACTTAAGTGTTAAACAAATTAGTTGATAAAAATTTTGACTGAAGAACATTCTCCAAAACAATGTTAGAATGGGCTAGACAATACAAACAACTTTTTTAAGTTGTTCACTTCCACAAAAATTTATCACATTTAAGGTTTCCTTCCACTTTCCCATTTAAGGCTTCTTTGAGAACTGTTTCTGCTCCAGTTTATAGGTGGCAAGAAATGCTGATTCCAACATGACAGAAAGTTTCCCAGTGAACCACAGTAGGGATACTGAAAGACAGAGGCTGCAGAATTAATGCTGTTTGTGACTATAGAAACATTAGGCTGGAAAAGACCTCCAAGACCATTGAGTTCAAACACTATCCTAACACTGCCAGGTCCACCGCTAAAACCATGTCCCTGAGTACCACATCTACACATTTTTTGAACACTTTCAGGAACAGTGATCCAACCACCTCCACAGGCATCCTGGTCCAATGCTTGACCACCCTTTCAGGAAAATTTTTTCCTACCAGAGCAATGCTTCTGTCTTTTTGTATTAAACCAGCTTCAGAATTTGACTTGTGTAATGTTACCTTCACCACTGTAACTTTTTCTCTCTTATTTGTATGGCAGGCAGAGCTACATGAGCAGTATGATAAATGCAAAGTAGCACTATACAAACTTAACCGTCAGTAACAGTTTGACAGTGGGAGCAGAGGAAAATCCCTGTCCCACTTTCACAGGGTACTGCCACGCTTGGGAAGTGCCAGATCCAGCCTGCCAGCTACCTTTAAGGTGAGTCACCCACACGATAATAAGCCCTTGGTTGAGCATCTGTGCGATCTATAGAAGTCTCCACAAAGAGAGTTGGCGAGTAAGTGCTACACACAAAGACAAAACTGCACTTTGTTGCTGGAAGCCTTGAGCCTTCTCTTGCTCTCCAGGGAGTGCAGACCTCCCGGGCACAGCACAGGCAGACCCGCGACCCTCGGGAGAGCGTGGGGGTTTTCTCCACTCCCGCAAAGCGGAAGCTCCGAAAGCAACAGGGAGCCGCTGCTGACTCCCAACTTTTCCTTAGAGACTGGCCGGGTTCTCTTTGTTCCGTGGAAGGTGCCAGCCTTCGAGATACCAGACCTGGCCGCCTCCGCCCCCCTCCCTGTCTGACAGCCGGGGTCCTGAGACGGGGGCAGAGGGTGAAACCTTGCTTCACGTCCCCCTCCTCCACCACCTCTTTCCCCCAAGGAAAAGCCCCGCTTCGCTGGGGATACCGGCGGGCTGTCCCCGCCCGGCCACTCACCCGGGTTGAAGAGCACCGTCCCCTTGAGGTAAGCGTACTCTTTGGTGCTGATGTCCAGGCTCCAGCACTTGGCCAGGAAGCCCTTGATGGCCTGGATCTCCCCGGCCGAGGGCAGGTGCGGGCCGTGGTGCTGCCGGCCCGGCGGCGGGGCGGGTGCCCGCGGCGGGGGCTGCTCTCCGTGTCGCCGGGCCGTGAGGATGCGCTGCAGCATGCTGGGCTCCGCGCTCTCCACCGTCTCCACGGGCACCCGATCCTGCGCCAGCCCCAGCAGCAGCAGGGGAGCCCAGCAGCTGCGGACCAGCAGCAGCTGCTCCTCCAGAGGCAGCTCCTGGAAGCAGGGCACGTTCTGGACGAAGCGCAGCGTCTTCACCAGCACGGCCGAGGCCGCCTTGCAAACCACCTGCGGGCTCCGCAGGGCCACCCGCCTCCTCGTCCCGCAGGGGCAGCCGCGGGGAGCCTGTCCCGCCGGTGCCGCCCGCTCCTGGCGCTCCTGGCTCCGTAGGATGCTGTAGAGGATGCTGCTGTGCCGTCTGCCCTCCGCGCAGCAGCGGCAGCAGCGCTCCACGCACGCCATGGCACCCGCGGGTCCGGCTCCCGTGGGCCAGGCTGAGCCGCTGGGGAGGCTCGGTGGGGCTGTCCCAGCCTCCTGTCCCGCCGGGAGACGCGCACTGCTCGCCCTCTGGCCGGCTCTTAACTTATTTATAGCCGGCGGTGTGTGTGTCTGGGTGTGTGTGTGTGCAGCCGCAGGCGCTGTACCGGAGGTTCAAAGGGGCAGACACACTCTTTACTGGCTGGAAAAGAGGGAGGGGGTGGGGGGAATGGAAAAAAGAAAACCCTCCTCCTCCTCCTCCTCCTCCTATTCTGAGAGAGAGACAGCGGTACCCGGAGGGAGCCTTCCCACAGGCTGCGGCGTCTTGGGCGGCAAAACGCCCCCTCCTCTCTCCTCTCTCGGGCCACTGCGCGACTGGCGTTATCCCGGGATGCCTCGAGCAGGGCAGGGCAGGACGAGACCGGCAGCTGCAGCCGATCTCTCATTTTACCACCGTGGGGAGCAGCTCTCGCTGCCCCGGCTCCCGCAGGGCCCCATCGGGAAATGAGTATCCGAGAGTTCTGGGAGAGGACAGAGAAAGGTGTATTGCGCTGAATTAGTCCCGCAGCGCTGGGGAAAGGTGACGCCACTAATGATACCAAGGACTTTTGTGTGTGCCTGCCCTTAGGAGCGATGCCTCGTGTGCCAAATGAACTCCTTAGTGCTGCCGGGGAGGAGAGGGGAGAAGTGGACCTGCTGCTGCCCAAATAGGGTGCTCTGTGAGGGGTGCAAAAAAAGCTCCATCATAATGCCCTGAGGCTGACACGGTTGCAGCACCAATAGGGATCCCCCATTAAACCTCCCCCATTAATATTTCCTTGCTTTGCTACGCAAGGTCCATGTTTTTTATCTCATGTTGTTCCATTCATCCATTTATAACATTCCATTTTCCTTTTGGGCTCTGCTTGTCCATGACTCTTTCCTGTCAGATACCTATTTTTCTGCCATCTCCTCCAGACGGCATTTAGACACAAAGGCAAGGAAGTAATCCTTTCAGGCCTTGATGATTACACAGGAGGCTTGGGGGAATAGTGATTGCCCAAATGTGGGCACTTGAATGAAAAATAAGCCCATTTATTTTCTCAGCTGGGCTAGGTAAAAGTGGGTGCAGCAGAGAGAAGTAAATAATCACTACAGAAGGTAAAGAGTTACTACTGCCTGCTGCATATGGGCTAAAAAAGAAACATTTTCTTGTTTATGTGATCTGAAAGAACCTTGGCACAGATTTAGAGAAAGTAGCCAGTTGCAAGTAACCTTCTGTACCTACTCCATCAGTATCTGCTACCGAGGGAGGTGTAAATCACCCCTGAAAAGCCACACTTTCTTTCAATGAAGCATTCACAGGTTTTTTAAAACAAATACCATTGAGTGTTTTGGATTTTGTAGAAACACATTAATTTTAAGCTGGATCTCTTTTCCCTGTGAAGTCAGTCCTAACCTACCAGCTTACATAAGTATAGAGTCATATAGTCATTTCCTTCTAAGTGTTCCTTCACAATTCAGATTCAGAAGGAATATTCTTTACAAATGGCTTATACCTTATTTAAGGAACTTTTCTATAAAGCTGTATAAAACTCTACTGGGCTATCTGATGCAAGTAAACCTTGTCTTCCAAACTCAAGTTGTCCAAAGTCTAGATTACGATACTTTTAGTTTTAACTATGAAATGCAGGGTTCTTTTTCACAGACCCAAATAAGATAAAGCCCTTTACTGGCTTTGCAGCAGCAAAGGACTGCTACAGTGCACCAGTGAAGTGATGCCTACAGCTTGCAGACAGGTCAGTTGTGTCCCTGGATTAGAAAACAACGTTGTTTCACCAAACATCCTTTAATTAAAAAATGATGCTAAAATTCCAAAACAAATTTAAGAATATCAAATGTTAGCAATTTTTAAATTTGAATAATATCACTGGTAGTTGAAAAATTCTCATTTATTTGTCTAGAATATTTCTTTATCCTTCCAGGTTGTTTCTTGTTATATTCATCAGTGTTTTCTCAACATGTTAGGATTTTAGATAGCTCGTTTTGGCCTGTTTTGTTTTTTCCCTTCTTCTTAGTTTTTGGGGGCAGGGGTCATCCACTAACTTCAGAGAGAATTTTGGCCAGTTTTAGAAAAAGGGTATCCCTAAGCTTTTAGTTGTCTTCAGTAATACTCCTTTCAAGAGATAGAGATTACTAGACAGACTGTGGAATCTAGATGTGTTTTTTATGAACTTTTAACTTGGAAGTTTCTATGGGAAAGCACAGTACAGTCAAAACCAGAATCATTGCCTTTGCAGTTTTGACCTTGGATTCTAATTGTGGGAGTGTTCTGCTTGTGGGAGGATGCTACTTACACAGGTCCATAGACAAAGGCAATATTTACATTTATACCATGTCTACAATAGATTTTTTTTTCCTGATGTAGCAATATTGGTTGCAGGTACTTAATTTTTCAAGGTGTTTCTCTTTCAAAAACTTTCTCCAACAAAATCTCAAATGTAGATGCAATTCTACTGTCATGTAATGATTTTGCTAACTGCTCATTTTCCAAACCCACTTATGCAAAAATTCTTTGTCTTTGATAACTATATCAAAATATGTACTCCACACTGAAACTGAGATTTGATTTATTATGTAGTGTCAGAAATTGCATTGATATTATAAGTGTACCTCCTTCTCTCGTAATTGCATTTAAGCATCCTTTCTTTCTTTGTAACTCTTCAAGTATCCTAATGTACATGACAATTTCTCTTATTTAGGGTAGATCATCTCTTTCCCAGCTTAATATTATCTTATACATATTTCTTGGTGTTTTTCTTGTTGATATTTAGTAATCTGAATACTCTTTATTTACAAGTCTGAATTCTGCCTGTCAGCAGTATTCAAGCTGAACTAAAATCAACAAAACTTTCTATTTGCAGCCAAAAAGAAAACAAAATCCCTCACAGACACTTAACTGTTGATGGAAAATTCATGAAAACACTTTTAGCATAAAATGGACATGTCTGGTTTGTGCTGGAAGATGTAATGGTGCACGAGAATTACCAAGCTCCTTGTGGTACAGTCACAAATAGGTTTAAAAGCTTCCAGACAAAGGATTACTTGTTTGTGACTTTTTTTAGTTGTTTTTGTTTTGGATTGGGGTTTTTTTGTGTATATGTGCTTGAGTTTTTTTAATTCAGACAAAAGCCTTGGATATGAAGGTGATACAGTGCAGTCTTGGCAGTCTCACTCTCTCATGTTGCTCTTCAGTGTCTCTGTATCACTCATCTGGTAGCACATTTGGTTCTTGGCCAGAGGGCAAGACTTCAGTTTCGGAACAAGACCAAACAAGCATTTGTTTTTATGCCGTCAGTGCTTTAGTGCACCGTTAGCTTAAGAGAAACCTTTTATCTTGTGGAGAATTTGATCCTGATGTCTTCTAAATACATACTATTCCTTTTAGTGCAAACACTGGAAAATAAAATTTTGATTTTAAGATCAGATATTAAACCGGGGCTCAATTTGGTGATTAACACAAGAGAAGTTAATTTTATCTCTACTAAAAAAAAAAAAAAAAAAAAAAAAAAAAAAAAAAAAAAAAAAAAAAAAAAAAAAAAAAAACAAAAAAAAAAAAAAAAAAAAAAAA
>NW_020955194.1:6246938-6313552 GCF_003031625.1 Empidonax traillii | reverse complement strand
TTAAGCATATTGCTGCTTTTCATGTGTTTCTCAGTGTGACTATCCATTTCTTAGATTGACCACCATTCATAGTTCCCCAATTTTACTGGGGTGTTTGCTTTAAAATATGTGAGGATTAAGGGAAAAGTAGCACCATAGGCAATGATCTACCTACATGCTGCACCTTGTACTCCTGATGGCACTGTTGCCTCCGTCCTGGATGGGTACTGGATTCTTCAGGAGGAACAAAACTGAGAGCCAGTTGTGAAATGCTGACCTGAATTACCAGAGTTTTTGTAGCTTCCCTAAGGCTGTGATTTGACAGTGTTAGTGTATCCCACCACCAGCTCACCTAACAGCATGTGTTTGTTCTGGGTCAGGATGAGCATACGGTCACATTTTTATAGAGTTAGCCAGAGTACATAAAAAACAGTTTATCCCAGCTTTAGACCTTTCTACCAGCTGCTTGAAAAAAGGTGATGTCTAATCTGGTATAAACTGTAATGATGCAAAATCAGCAAAATCTTCAACAAATCTCAACCTACAAAAGGGAATTTGTTGTCAGATCAGTTCTTTGCATAATGTGGTCATTGCATTTTGGATACAGAAATATTAATCCTGAATCTTGACTTATTTTATTGGACCATGCACTGCACTGTCATATTTCCACTGGCAGATAGCAAATTTAACCATACATAACCATAACATAACATAACCCAGACCTTTTTTTTCTTGTTAACCATATGCTAGTTCACCTTAGCTACTGCAACCAGTTTTTGAGGGAAGCAAAATTAGGGAAAGAGAAGCAGTGCTGTAAACTTTGTGCAGTGAAAGGCACTCAGTTGCTTCCCATTAAAAAGACTAATTAATCTTTGGGCTTTGTGAAAAGCTGTGGGTCCCAGTAATCCAAACCTGTACATTTAGGTAAGCTCTTGGGATTGGCTGTTTCATGTTTGGCTATAGTAATAGTTTATTTTTCAGTCCAAAGTGAGTTCAGGGGGCTCCCAAACATCTAAGAGAATGACATGCTTAAGGGTGCAGTCCCATAAGACTTCCTGAGCTAATCTAGTAGCTCACTGGAGCTGAAAGAGGCAAATTCCACCTTATTTTTGTAATAGCCTTTATAAGAACAGTAATAGGGAGATGAGATACTTGGAAGTGTGCTCTCCTTGCTTTATTTTACCCAGTGATACTTTTGATGTTTCTGCCCAACCTGAGAAGTTGGAGCACTCGTGACATGGCAGAATCCTGCTTGACTAAGTCAGCAAAAAAGTAACACATCAAGGGAAAAACATATAGTTTTCAACCGGTTTACTGAACTGAACTCATTCGTATGGAGATAAAAATGGGTGCCAGAGCAGGTGGACAGGAGTGGCCTGACATCTTTTTCAGGAGTGGCAGGAGAATGGAGAAAGAGCAGGACCACTGCTGCAAGCCAGTATTCCATCCAGCTACTGCATAGAATTGCTTCCCTAGGAAGGTAAAACCCTAAAGCTTGAGAGCAGAAAAAAATTTGGGGTAGGAGAGAGAGGAAATGTAGCAAGCTTTGCTTTCAAATTATTTTTTTAAATACCATATGAAATTGATCTGTACTCTTGCTAATGATGCTTGAATAAGGGAATTGTGGTATAAAATATTAGTGTAGAAATACCTTTCATTTACCTTGAAGAATACATTGCTGATACAGAATAACAGATGAGTAACAGGCAAAAAGCTGGAAAATTAAGTTTTTGAGATACTGTTCAAGGTTGTGGCTTAAAGAATAAAACACATGTAGCTCTACAGTGACAATTGGTTACTTTGTATCCATTACACTAATTTTTTTTTTTTTTAAGTCGACATTTCTGTATGTTATTGCAGCTAGTTGTCTGAGACAGACAAGTTCACAAATGCACTTTCATTTGTGAATAACATCATAGGATAGTCTGCTAATAAAAATTTACATTCAAATAGGCTTATAATTTAGCATGTATTTTATCTGAATATCAATGTGAAGGTTTTTTAAATTCATGCATCTTTTCATAGGTTTTAATTCAGACATATTTCACCCAACTTGGATATTTAAAAATACTGTCCTTTGGTGAATCAGTGATATAATTTTTCATTAGTTCAAGTTCACGTTACGGTATTAAAAATGTATTATTTTCTTTCTTTTTACTATTCCTCAAACATGAGTTTGAGAGGCACATGTATGACTTCTACATCCATCCTAAAATTCATATCTCAAATATCTATGAACTTCAAACAACTTTGGAAGTTCTTTGGCAGCATTCCTTGCTTCAATCACCATTCACCAGGTTTCTAAATCTACACACATTATACAGTTAATAGGAAAATCATTTGGCATTCTGTTCTGCTGGCAGATGAGACAGACTACATCTCCAGTTTTGTTGAAATAATCAGGTTAGCTTACTGTCTTTAAAGAAAGGATTTTTCTAACCTAGATCTTTTCAACAAAAGTGGATTAGGGAGTGACCCAGCAGTTATGCTGGTATATCTTGTGAACCTGCAGTCATTGATAGCCCAAAGTACAGCGGGAAGTGCCAACATCTTAATCTCTCTGAGCTGCAGCCAGACAGCATCCTTGGCTGGTCTGCGATTCAGACTTTAAGGCTGGCTGGGATCAGCTCCTCTTTCTGACTTCCTGAGGGCACGGTTGAACACTGAGCTGTTGATGACTGAAGTACAGATCCTGCTCATCTCTGTGCCTCTGCAGGAAACCATTCAGTCTCAGTTTGCAAACTCAGTCCAAGATATAAAAGCCCACCAGCCCACTGGTTGTTTATCCAGGTTTTCATCATTCTTACTAAAAAAAATTAGCACCGTGTTACCACTTTCCAGATCCAGCTAACACTTTGAAGTTTTCGGGTTTTTTCTCTTAAGACCTACTTCACTGATTTGCTTTGTGGCCATTGCAACACTTTTACCAATTTTTAGCATCCTTTGAATTGTGGACATCAGAACTGCACAGAAGATTCCACTTATGCTGTTCTCTTCAGTGCCAGAGAGAGATAATAACTCCCCACTTCACATTTGCCACTCCTACATTAAAGGCCTCCTACATTAAAGCATCATTAGCCTTTTTGAGGCATTGTTGCATATTGCGCTGGGCACTCATGTTAGGCTGCTTCTTTGGCTTGACTTCCCAAATATTTCGGATCTTCTTTCCATAGCAGAGTGGTTTATTAACAGAGGTAGGATGCCTTTCTTGTTTCAGTTTTGCATTTGGCTGCAATAGAATGCATTCCATCTAAACAGATCTAGCAATCAAAGGTGCAGGCTTTTCTGGCCTCTGATTATTTCTCCTCATCACCACTGGTCATCATCATCCACAAATGCCTGGGTATCCTTTGAGCCAGAGATGGGAATATTTTCTCAGTAAGTATGTTTTGTCGATTCTAATTTTTAAATTTGTTAAGTCCTTTATTAGTATTGCATAGTCAATATGCTGCTGTATGTCATGTCACTCAGAAAAGTGCCTTACCATAAACCTCAAGAATGTTGTATCTAACTGGTTACTTTTGGCTGGACCTAGACAGAGTGGTGTATTGGAGTGTACTCTTATAAAAATGCATTTAGGCTTTATTTATTTATTGTAAAATTTATTTAGACTCCTCATAATTGAAAAGTTTCATGTAGTGTTTTGTGTTAGAAAGATGCACACAGTATTTTATGATTTAAAAAAAAAATTTAAAAAAAATCCAAAGAAAAGAAAAAAAAAGAGAAGAAGCAGTAGGAGTTTGAATCTTCTGACAGTTCACATCTAAAGACTGGAGTGGAGTTGCATTTTTTAGGTCCACTTCTTGAAATATTCTAAAACCTCCAAATACTGGGGTGGTAACACTGAAATCAATAACATAAATGTCACTGAAAAACTCACACAAACCAAGGATCATATGTTATGTCAGAGTTAATTGTTCAATAAGGATGTAATAGGCAATCAGTTTAATAATGTCTAGATTGTTCTGCCGCGAATACTAGTCAAGCAGTAAAGTAACTGCATTTGGAACTAGAAATTAGTGTGTTTCTGTGAGAGGATGCCATTTATATTGTGTTAAATTTTGGATAACTCATTTTATATATATATATATATATATATATATATTTATTATTGTTCATTTAGAAGCAAAGACGAAAAAGAGCCTACAGCACTGATGTACATACATACAACTTCATCAATTCATTTTGGTTCAGGGAACTGAAATTAAACATAAAATGTTCTTGTGGTTTAATATTTTTTTATGGTTTTGTCTAGTATTACAGTCCTTCTACATTTAGTGAATATGAAAGGTTTATGGGTTTTTCAGTGACCATGACAAAGAGAAGAGAAAGATACTGAATGCTCAATTAAAAGAGGAGAAAGTTTGTTTGTCTTTACTGAATCATCTGCAGAGTAGGTTTTTTTGTGGATATTGAAACAAGAGTAAGGCCTAAAAGAGTTAACTGAAGCATCTTGCTCTGTTGAAAATCCCCAACACCTGCTCTGCCTGTGTTGCTAAGGAATCATTGCAAATTCGTTCTGTTCTGCTTACTGGACCTAAACCTAAGAAGAATGCTAGAAACGCTATACGATCATCCTAGAGGTCATAAATTGAGACAAGGTAGACATTTGAATAGGAGAAAAGGGCTTAGAGCCAAGGGTTTTTGCAAGCTTCAGTAACTGGGACACCAACAATGGGAAAGTAGAAAGGTCAAAGCAAGGAAGAAGAAAAACAGGCCCCCAATTTGAGGCTGAAGGCCAGAATGACCACCACCCAGAGAAGAATCTGGAAAGCACCGCTCTAAGCTTTGCCCAGACTCCACCTATTATCAATATACATGATTAGACGTTGTAATCATATGACTATGTATGTTAAGATGTTGTAATCGTAAATCTAGACTGTATAAATTATCTTGTTTTTGCACTGGTGCCTTCAAGCAAGTTTGTCCAGCTGGCTTGCTCCCAACATTAAATAAACAAATACCTTGCTGCCTATAGATGAAAAGTCTCTAAGAAGGTAATTATTCCAAAATTTTTCATCATCTGTATCCAGGAAACTGGGAAGCATTCAACCAGAAAAGTTACTGAGCAAAAAATTGTTGGTCTCCAATGTGGTTTTAGTTCAGAGGGGTGAGGTACAGTGAAACACGTGCGTGTTGTTGCTGGGTGAGAGGCACCCATGGTGGAGGAGAAATGTGTGAATGAGAAAAAGGTCACTGCAAAGAAGGATGAAAGACACTGCCACTGGACGGTGATGGAGTAACCATAAGATGTACATGTAATAGAAAATGGGTAGGTAGAGCAAAACCTTAGCTTAGAATACAGAAGAGCTGGGAAGGGATGGAGACCTTTTGAGAATAGACAGAATTAAGATAATTAGCCCCAAGAAATAGGAAAGATCAATAAATATATTTTCTTTTGTTCTCCTTTCTGGTAACCTGTTGTTAGCGAGTGGGTTTCTTTGGGTTTGGAAACAGGATAGGGAGTTGGATTTTGAGAAGGAAGGCATCCTCTTTTACTCCCTGCAACCCATGCAAATCATACTTCACATAGATCTCTCTTTCTGGTGAAATTTCACCAGAATGTAGCTATTTTGCTATTATTTCAATATTTTCTCTACCATCTCAAGACATGTCTTTGTAGGTTTTGTCTTTGAAAATTTGGTTTTCTTAGAAGAGGCTGATTAGGAATTGCTTCTTTCATCATTTATTTTGCTTATTAGTATGTACCATGAAGAGGGCCCATGTCAGCAGGAAAAAAACCCACAGTGTAATAATTGATACTTCTTTGTATCTTTTTTGCAACCTGACAAATGCATGTCTGCAACTAACACATACTCAGTTTATATCTTCTACTTTTCTCAAGGACAAGTTTTATCTGTGCACGTGTAACACACTAAATTACATCATTACCTAGACTTTTAATATTAGAATTGCAGTAGTTCTGAAAAATGAGAAAGTTGCTGATTGTATATGTTAATATCTAAAATTTTCATCAATTATATGAGGGGTAGTTTGATTTAAACAATCATGTTTACTTTTGATTAGAAATATGACTTTTTGCTTTTAATTAGCTGTGTTCTGACCTTACAATAATAGTTCTCACATCAAGCATAGAAAACTTAATCTGATATTTTGTAGCTCCTTTTTACTTTTCCTAAGGCAAACTTGTGTGCTTTGCTTTATCAAACTTGCAAGGGCTAGTGCTTTACTCACACAAATCCCTGAAGTTCCCCAGGACCTTCTTTTCCTCTCTTCAGCCTTCTTCCTCTCCACCTCCAAATCTCTTGGTAGTTCAAGTCTTTTAAAAGTTTCTATGTCTTGGCCATCCTGAATCTTTGCTAGTCTTTCCTGGTAAGGAAAGAGGGGTTCACTTGGAAGCAGGTCAGACTACAACTAAAAATGTAGAAGGGAGGGAGAGAAAAATCAATTCATAACTGAAATTGGATGAGTGGGGTTTTTTCCAAGGGTGCTTACCAAAGGATACGAGGAGTCTGATTCACTGCCAAGGAAGATGTTGAACTCCATCCTGACTCATGGCATTCTTCTCTGATCACTGGAATTACACGAGTGTTAGGTGTCATTTTACAGATAAAACTATAATGCTTTGGACTGTTGGAAGGAAGTCCTCTAAGGTTTTATCCACCCCACAAAATTAAACAGGAGTAGTTTTATGAAGTCAAGAAAGAGAAGGAATGACATTATGGAAATGACAGTCACTGTCCAAGTCCTCTAGGCTGTCAGCTATATCACCTTTATTCTTATGGTTAAATTAAAGCTACAGTGGCTTCACATCTTCATTTTGATGAGTAGACACACTCCTAATAACTTTGATTTTTCCAAGTGATAACTACAGCTCCCTAATGTTATGAAGCAATATAAGAAGGAAACCCAGGAAACCCCATGTGTTCCCAGCATATGGTATCTGTGCTGTTCTGTGAGACTATAATTTGGGAAGGATGATACACTGCTAAGAGAAAATTAACAGTGTTTTCCCAAAACCTTTAAAAGCTGAAGTGATGGTGCTATAGCACCATAATATCCTGTTGCTGACACAGCTCACGTAGAAACAATTTTAATAAAGTCATTACAGGGTCAATGGAAAATCTCTGTATATACCTGAAGTATTTTGAGTGATTTATGCAAGTCCATGGATATTCATTATGATGATATTCTTTCCTGTTTCCATTGACAGGCAGAGCAATGTCACCGGTAATGTCCAAAATAAATTATATCATCATAAAGCTGGACCTTAAATGCAACAGAATTAAATTTAAGGTAACTGTTAAAGTCTGACAATTAAGGAAGTTTAAAGGACATATTTCAAGTAGTAAATTGCCCTGCTTTGGATAAGTGTTGCCGTGCAGTAGGCTTTGTGACACAGGAACAGACATATCATCTTATCTGTGCTGCAAGTGTGAGGGAGAGAATGTAGTGAGACAGCCTCTTCTAAATTCTCTTACCTTGGCTGGTTTATAGGTTCTCTGTATCAATACACTCTTTTCAATGCCATGTGTCTAGGAGCACTTCAGTTTTCTGTGTTGGGTGTTTGCTGTTGTCTGTGGCTATCAAAAGATTCTTCAGTGAGGGTTCATGTGTAAGTACTCATGATTATCCCCAGCAATTGTGCAACTGGCCCCAGTGAAAATAAGGAGTGCTCATGGATTTCCTGATAGAGTTCTGCTTTTATATTTTCATTTATGTGGAGTGATAACTAAAACTGAGATAAGCATGCCATTGTGCTTAGGAACTCTAACGAGGAATAAGAGACTACCAACAATTTGGCACAGGGATTATGACAAAGTGACTGAAGAGGATCAAAGCCAGAGAGGACAAGCAACAAAGAGCGAAATTATTTGCCTGAGATTATTTATTAAATAAAAAACAGAATTGGGAAGTAAATCTGCCAGTCTGTTTAGGCCAGCAATAAATTTTCCCAGAGGTTCAGTGAGGCCAAGGTTCTTCCCACATGTTGTGGCTTCCCTGATTTATCCTCCCTTCCCCACCAGGCCCAGCATATGCCTTAATTTTAAAATACCACAGGCCATACTCAATATAGGGTGTTCATTTTGCTGAACATACAAAACCAAATTGGAAACCTGGTTCTATAATCAACTGAAACAGAAACCAGCCAATTTCTACACCAGTAAAGCACTGAGAAATGTGAGCACTATTCATGAAGGTCTGAGTCATGCTGGCTATTAAATGCTCCAGGTCAAAGTGCCATTTTCAGAGAAGTAGTGGAAGTTAACAGAAAGGGAGTACTCAGCATTTCTAATACCAGCACTGGGAACATTTGCCTAGTTGTTCACCACTGGTCATTTGCCAGAGACCTTTCCACCCAGTAAATACTTTGGAGATGAATAAATTCTGCAAAATTTCCAATTTCGCTTCCCTTAATCTTCTTTGTTTTCTTGTGTGGTGGATTCATGGAGGTGTTCATGCTCTAAACTCTGAGTTTATCTCTGAAAATGCTTGTATAGGCATTACAGGTTAAGGGAAAGAGAAGATAATTTTCCAGTGTTGAAACCTATCATTATGATGAAATTAAGAATATGCTTAATATCTGAAGGACACTATCCAAGAAAAAAAAAAAAAAAAAGAAAAAAGGCCAGTATTATGACACTCCAACTTATTACACAGAATTTACGTGCTATTATTTCAGATTTGACTGGTAAAAAAGAGTGAAAGCTTCAGTGTTTTAATTCAGTGATTAATATTGGGTTAATGAAGAAGGAGAGACTATATTCCCAGTTTAAAGCTACATAAAAGTCTTGTTGCATATCACATGTCTGCTATCAGGCCATGTAACAGCGATTTTTGTCAGTGAAACAGTACAGTTTAGTAGTACCATGGTGAACCGATGAAAAAAAGGTATAAAAATAGTGAAACCTGGAGTCATGTAAAGAGAAAATGCTCTTTGCTTTAGTAACTTTACATGTGTTCAGCTTCTTCACTGCAGACCAAGAGCCATGCAGAATGGAATTGAAACAGGTAGAAAGAAAATCTGTAGAGTCAAAACATGCCCAGTAGATTTGCTAAGTAGAAAAGAATTTATTTGGTACTTATTTGTATGTAAGAGAGATTTGATTTTTTTTTTAATTGAAAGGTAAATAGTAAGAAAAAACCTCTGTGATTTTTTTTATTTCCATGATATTCACCCTTGAATGAGTGATTCTGACAGAATACTTACATTGACTTTTTTTACTAAAATGATACAGTTGTGCTCTAATTTAATTAATTTACTGCCTCGTATGATATTACATGCTTAGCCCCTAGTTCTCTTGCTGATAATTCAGTGTTTAACTCAGGGCAATGAGGAAAATCTAGTTCAAGAAACAAACCCAGTCTTTTGTTTATTTGTTTGTTTTTGCCAAGAGAAAATTATCGTTTCTATAAATTCCCATTTATAAATTATTATATTTATTACAAATTATTATTATTTATAATTTTTCCAGGAATTATTATCTAAAAATATTTAAATGCCAGGGATTATATTAAATTTGCCTCAGAAATACATATTCATTTATATTACTAAATGTATGTAGTTTATCCATTCTGAAACAATGCAGGTGTTTCTGGAGCAGATCATGACTTGATTAATCAGATGAAAATTTCAAGATCTAATGACTGCTGAAAAGCTAATTGCTTCCTTAAAACCTTCTAATCAATTAGAGAGACCATCCTAGAGCAACACAAATTCATTTTAATCATGATCAGATTTACAGCCTTCTCTGCCAGTTTTGGTTTTCATTTTCATTTAGATCATACAAGTGTATAATAAG
Source organism: Empidonax traillii (assembly GCF_003031625.1). Taxonomy (NCBI): domain Eukaryota; kingdom Metazoa; phylum Chordata; class Aves; order Passeriformes; family Tyrannidae; genus Empidonax; species Empidonax traillii. The sequence goes on along the minus strand of NW_020955194.1, from coordinate 6,303,809 downwards.
AATACAAATCTACTTCCCAGTGGTTACAGGAGTAGTATTTTTGAAAATGAACAAGTCAATTGTTCGAACCTCATAGCTCAATGTTCAATTTAGCAGTCTGAGGGTGCTCTTTCAGTTAAAAAAATAAGATTACTAAATTAAATCCACTGATTTGGAAATTAACCAAGGAAAGGAAAAAAAAAAATAACAAATACACACACACAAAAAAAATGAACAAACAAAAAGCAAAAAAAAAATTCTTTTATGAAGAGATGGGAAAAAGCATGAGGATAACAAAAATGACTGAAAAAAAATTCAGTGTGATTCAGACAAATAGTTCTATCAGAAAGTTGTTCTCAGATTGTGACACCTTTTTTTGCCCTCTAGCTCATTTTATTTTGACTCTGAGAGCTATTCATCATCCATCCATCCATCCATCCATTTCCCTGATTAACTATCAGTTTCTCCTATGATTAATATATTTCATTACTTTTTACTTAATCCTCTAGTTATGGTGAGTTTTTACTCTTTACTTCAGAGTCTGTGCAGTCTGAAGAGGTCATAAGTGAGCCAAATCCTTGTAGTGCTCAGCTCACCATGCTGGTAACCAGGAGGAGCAGAAGCTTGACCAGGGTTCAGCTTGACCAGGCATTCTACTTTTCCAGGATCAAGCTAGTCCCTAGTTTCCCATTTCACATCCTGTTTTATCATGGTTGTTAACTGCATTACTTAAAGACCTAAATCTGTGGAAAGTCCTCTCAGTGCTTAACTTCAGGCGTCTGGTAATTTTGCTTGAATCCAAGAAATCTGCCCTGAGCATAATCTGTAAGCTTTGAATGTTGAAGAAAGTGCCTTTCTGACTCTTAAATTAAATTAAACCTCTCTCTATCAGTGCACTTCTTTATCACGACCTTACAGTTTAGCCCTGTAATACCTAAATACAAACCAAGGTATTGAAGTAGATTTGGATATTTGGCTTGGTTTGTTCCTATCCTCTTCTGCTGTCAGTCATTTTCACCAGTGAAATAAAGAAAACCCCTATATTACTGGTGTCTTTCTGCCCCAGCTTCATGTATTGGGAAGAGATGGGAATGGTAAAAAGAGGATCTTAGAGCAAAAGATTGTAAAAGAAACATTCTGCAGTAGTTTGCATAACCATTACAACACTGGACCACTCTGTTACTTAGAATACAGAACCATAGAAACACTGTAATATGTTCTGTATGAAAAAATCCAAAAACACTGATAAGCTAGAGACCTAATCAATTTTATTTTCTTTCCCCCTCTTGTACTTCTGTGACACTGGACTGTGTCCAGCCAGGCCTAACTGAAACTAACTCAAAACAGTTTGTCTTACCATGATACAGAGTAGATTTTTCATTCCTTAAATAAAAATTTCATCAGCAAACAAAAATTTCTGGACCATTTTTCAAGTAGTAGGCAGTAATATGATCCTGTCATTACTGGACAAAGAGAAATACAGACTGTGTCACGCATCACTGTTGAAGCAGGGCTACAGTGTCTACTGTCTCAAACACCTTAAGTGTTGTCACAGGCAGAGAGATTAGGAAGAGCCACTTGTTATTCCAGCAAGGCTTCTTTTCCACTGATTTTTTTTAAATTTTATTTTTATTATTATTCCTGGACTAAATAACAAGCAGGAGAAGCCTTTTCTCCAGCAAATGTGTGAGATAAGGCAGTGCAGATGTAGTTAGACTGTGTCATTTTAAAATAAACAGGAGGCAATTTTTCCTGATATACAACAGCTGACTGATATCAGTTCTATTTGCTATCATTGCTAGTAGAGGAATGATCTATTAGGTCTTCTCCCTAGAGAGGCTTAAGTTAAAACTCCAAGGACACTTTCAAATAGACTGTAATAGTTCAAGCATTCTTATCAGCAGCACATTATGAAATGGTGCTGGCTTTCTCTTGCTTTTCCTACGAGTCTATAAGGCTCTTCTCATAACATCAGCAAAGGAAGGGCAAATGCTATGCACATAAATGCAAAAACAGCACTACCAAACTGCATGGTGCAAGCACGTAGACAGCTGTAGATCACTCTGCACCTTTTCTGAGTACTCAGTCTTCTATACCAATCTTCTGTAAGCTACCTCTTGAAATTCCATCTATAGAGAAGAATTTGTCCATACCCCAATTAAAACTGCAGCAGATTCACTGGGGGATAATATGCTTCATAAAATACAATGAGCAGCTTGTGATCTTAGTGATGAGGCTAGCAATATTTATAAAATATATTCAGCATGGCCAGTAGAGGGTAAATAGCTTAGTTGCTGTGTAAAGATGAGATAAAATCAGTCTATTCTTACTCAAACTGACATATCCTGGAATTCTACCACCTCTATTTTTCTGTTGGGTTTTGCTTGGGGTTATTTTTTCAGTGCAAATCAGAGCCTCATTTTACTAATTGCTTGTAATTCCTTATTTACTTGTTGTAAATTAGGGACAAAGCTTGTCCTTGTCATGATTGCTTACAAGAAATTACATAAAGAGAAATAACTGCATGTGGTTTATTTACTATTCCAAGTAAGTCAACAACAGAGTTAAGGATACAGCAGAGTTTCACGTTTCTCAGTACATGAGCCCTCCAGATACTCACAAATACTGTTTTAGAGTGATCATTAAGGTCTTAAGTATGCCAAATCCTGTACTGCTGAGACTATAGTCTCTTTTGACTTTGGAAAATAGTGTCTGATAGTTAAAGCTGTGTCTGTTTTATATCATCATTAAAATCATATTTATCCCCCAGCTCAGAAATCAGAATTTAGGCAAAAGAACAGACAAATAAACTCCTGTTACGTATTAGAACCACCCCTTCAATTTTTTTTTGTCCATTCATACTGCATGAATGTGCATAAAGTCCCTACTTTTTTTTGTGATTAGCTTGTAGAACTTCTTCATTGAATCACATCTATCACACCACGTCCATTGTTTTTATGACACAGTTCTCTCAGTGAATTTTTTAATTCTATTTACTTGAAATTCACCTTTCTTTATTTCTGCTTTTGTGATGATCAATGGACAATGGAAGTGCAGTGCTTGAGAACAGCACCACAGAGCACAGAGACAGGTAGGGTGAAGAGAAACTTGTTATAGCTCTGAATTACCTCAATAAAATAATGTTTCAGTGCATTATCAATGCTATTTTTAGGCTGCTGTTTATGGCACATAGTTGTCAGTCTAATGGTTTCAAGAAAACCACATAGACACACACTGCCATATGCACTTTTGCTTTGGTGTGCTGGGAAAAGAGCAAAGGTCCAGGGATTTAAAGTACACAATCAACTGATATATTTCTATATTGAAAAGCAATCAGTCAGGGCAGAGGCTTGTTATATTGGAAATACGACCCTGATAATTTGCAATATGTCATAAATTTATGTGGAAATTCACAGAAATGTAAAAGTGTAGGCTGCTGTCCAGAGGAGCTTATAGCATCTATTACAGGTGTCCTGGGCTACCCTGAGCTGTATTAACACAACTGGAGCTTTGGATATGGTTCCTGAGTTCCTATGTCTTTCATTAACTACATCATCATAACACACAGGAACAATAGAGACTAAGACTTTATCGGCAATATTGTGATTTGGCTTTTTCACTGTAGCTCAGTAATGAAAAAAAGGTATCCTGTATCCACTTCTTTTATTGTTTGATTTTTTTCTGCTTTCCTTGACTTCATGATTTTATGGAAAGTTTTTTGAGCTTCTTTTTCTGTGATTTAAAATGGTTGTATTCAGTTCAGAAACATAAGCAAAGTAGCTCTGCTTCTCTCTCAGTGTCTATGGTTTGACTGCCTGGTAAACAAAAATGAAAACCAAAAATGTTTACAATTTGGTACATCTAGTAAGGAGAAAAAGAAAAGCTTTTGACCTTTAGAGACAAGATGTACATTATTCAGAAAGCAAAGAACAGTGAGAAGCCAAGTATTCTTTTTACACTAGAAACATCATTCTGAAATTATATCATAGTTACAAAAATTTGAAGAAATACCAAGGACAATAGAAATATAATGTTCCTCAGAGAGGAAAAAAAAAGACATTGTTTAACAAAAATGCTGGCAGCGCAATGAAACAATTCAAGACACTCACAATAATATGTTAATTTAATTTGCCTCTCGTGTTTTACTAATGGTACCTTTATTTATTTCTGTTTACCACCTGTTTCATCCTTCTACTTACTATTAAATGCTGTATTATTTTTTCCATGTGTTAATGGTTCTCTAGATAATCACCATCCTAAAACATGAAGTAAGAGATTTCGGCTATTTTTTGTTTCTGAGTTTTATTTATTCATACAAAGAAAATGTAAATTATGGATATACTAACTGAAAGTATTATAACTGTTACCTTAATAATAAAGGTCCACTTAACTGAGTTAATAATATAAATGTGGCACATTTCAGATTTTAGATCTAACACATTATATTATGGTGTAGGTAACATGGACCCTGTGATATTATGTGCTTTAAGAACAATAGAAGATATGACATTACATAGCTAACATTAAAATTGTTAAGAATTGGAAAGAAATTCTATTTCCATATTAACACTTTTTTAAAAAATATATCTGGAACATGACAAAATGGGATTATTCTCCTGGTGAATGAAGTATTAACTTTGATTAACTTTGTGTTGCTGTACCACTTAATCCTTGATATTGACCTACTTTTCTCTTTAATCATTTGAAAAAGTTATTGCATTGAGACTTATGTCCTTGTTGTTTGGAGAAAAAAAGTCATACTGTTGTAGGTTGTGATTAAAATAAATCACATTTACAGAAAATTTTAGCTTCACTGTGTTAACTCCTTACAAGCTTGCAAGGAAGCTTGCAAGCAGCAGCTTATTTTAAGCTGATATCAAGTCTAAATTAAGGTTGTATTCAATATAAACATAGCAATAGAATTAGATGGGATGTTGGCAGAGTGTGCAGGACAGTGGAGGTCTCTGTTCATTTCCCAGCTCAGACAGCAGATACTGTGACTGACCTTGGATAAAATAGTCTGTCTCAGACTTGAATTTCCCACCAGTGAAAGGGAACTAATATCTTTCTACCACAGAGGCATGTTTTGAAAATAATGTTTATTCGTGACAGAGAGACAGTTACTCAGTGAGTCTTATATAAATACTTGATAGTTTCACCAGCTTTGATGGTATGCAGTGGCATGAGTTATTAATAGCATGCCTGGGAAGGAGGGGTTCTACCTACCAGAGGGGGTTACTTGTTCCTATACAGCACCTCAGAGCATGCCTGAATTCCAGCTTTATCATCTTTATATTTATACTATTCTTTTTTTTCTTCTTTTATCTTTGATGTTTTTCAGTTGTATTTGAATTTACTCTCCCTGATTATTTTCTAAGTCAGTAAATTAAGACTAATTGAGACTGACCAATAAACCCCTGTAAGGGAATAAGGCACAGACGAGATGGCAAGGAGGTGTTCCCATTAAGCTCAGGGGATAATGCAGGGTTTGACTGACTACAGCTCCTGTATAGAGGCTGACTTATTTCAGCACCAAGGGGACCAGGGGGTGGCCTTTGTTTTAGATAAACAGCTATCCACAATTGAGTGGGTCAACAGCAGCGTAAATGATTCTCCCTGAGTTCGTTAGAAAGGTGGGAACTTCTCCATGAGTTAGCCAGACCAGCATGAGGATAAGTCCCAAGACAGAGTATATAAAACTTAGCCCAAAACAGAGTATAAAAACTGAAAAACTGACAAAAGAATTCCAGAGAGAACAACAGGCTTGAGCTGGCTTCAACCCATGTACAATTTCCTGGTGACTGGGGATCCCAGTGTCGTGGTGGTGAGCATATTCTGAATACAGGTAATTGGAATCCCACTACTGTGATTGAACTGCATTTTGTAATTGCTATACATGCATTTTTTTAAGTGTAACTTACATTTGTATTATGTTACGAAGTATGTTTTGTATCACTGCTAAATCAGAAATCCCATGTAACATAATATTTAAATAAGTATATTTGATATTAAACATTACACCCTGTATGCATGGAATACAGAACCTAATCAGACAGTATTGGGCTTTGGTCCTACTTCACTCCCAGCTTCTGAAATACGCAAAAAACAGAGGTGGCTAATGCAAGTGATTGAAAATAAACTTTGAAGTAAGTATTCCTCTGCCTTTTAATAGGCATCAGTCAACAATAGTATTGTCTGAACGCAATGGCTTTTTTAACATGCAAGTTTCCTCCTTTGTTTTCAAAGCAGTTCTCCAAACATATGTGATGGTTCAGACTTGGCACCCTGCTAAATGCCCAACCCCCCAGTAGCAGCCCCGCTCTTCCCCCCTTTCTACTTCCCCCAGGGCAAAGGAAAAAAAACTATGCAAATTGAAGAACCCGAAAATCAAGCTAGTTATACAAAAATATATATTTTATGTATAATACAGTTAAGATGCTATGTACACAGCAAACAGGAATCCAAACACCCTCCGAAGGGATAGGGAAAGGGGAAAAAAGGGACAAAAGGAAACAAAAAGGGACACCGAATAGATATGCGCAATCAAACCCGAGAACTAGTAAAATAACTAGTAAAACAAATCTCACCACATCCCTTAGAAAGAAACAGGATCGACACACACACGGCCAGCTTTCCCCAAGCCTCCATGTAGCAGGTTAGTGGATGCTGCAGGCTTCAGCCTTAGATGAGCGAGACTAACGCAGGGACCCACTGTTCCTGAACTTTGCCGGAAGAGAAGCACGAAGGCCGCTCCTCCCTTCTTATTTATACCACAATTTACGTAAAAATTGTATGGAATACTGGGAACACTGCCCCTGTCTTGGTTATAAACTGGTAACCAGGGAAGGCCTAGATTAAAACCACCACAACATACTAAAGTTTTTAGCTGCAATACAGACTCCATCTTAGAATCATAGAATCATAGAATAGGTAGGGTTGGAAAAGACCTCCAAGATCATCAAGTCCAACCCCTGATCCAACTCCAATTACTATATCATGGCACTAAGGGCCACATCCAATCTCTTTTTAGAAACCTCCAGGGATGGTGAATCCACCACCTCTCTGGGTAGGCTGTTCCAATGCCTGATTACCCTCTCTGTAAAGAATTTCTTCCTAACATCTAACCTAAACCTCCCCTGGCAGAGCTTGAGCCCATGTCCCCTTGTCCTGTTGTTGGTTGCCTGGGAGAAGAGTCCAACCCCCACCTGGCTATAACCTCCCTTCAGGTAGTTGAAGAGAGCGATGAGGTCACCTCTAAGCCTTCTCTTCTCCAGACTAAACAACCCCAGCTCCCTCAGCCTCTCCTCATAGGACTTGTGCTCAAGTCCCTTCACCAGCCTCGTTGCTCTTCTCTGGACCCGCTCCAGCACCTCAATGTCCTTCCTGAACTGAGGGGCCCAGAGCTGAACACAATACTCAAGGTGTGGCCTCACCAACGCAGAGTACAGGGGAAGGATCACTGCCCTGCTCCTGCTGGCCACACTGTTCTTGATGCAGGCCAGGATGCCATTGGCCTTCTTGGCCACCTGGGCACGCTTTGGGGACTGTCTGAAGGTTGAAATTCACAAGTTTAATAGTATTCTAACTGGAACTGTGATCCCAAACTATGCACTCATAATCTCCAAAGAAAAAGACACGTTAATTATGGAAAACTCAGCTGCTGATCTTTACAAACTTTTGGTTTTAATTAACCTTTCTTTTTAAACATTACGAGCAAATTTAGGCAGAGTTCATATCTTGTGTCAGATAAAGGTAAAAGATAATGTGCCCAGTTGCTTAAGATGGCTGTAATGAAGCAGATAATGGATAGCCTCACCAGATCATTGCTTTTTTTAGTATTATAAATTTTTCTCTCATCTCTAAGCCACAGTTTTCTTACAGCAGTAGTTAGATAAAAGGTATCATGGGTCACTGTGATATCCATGGTTTGCATTGGCCATGAGCTGCCAGCAGGACATAGGAAGAGGTGGGACTGAAATATTTTAAGTGGTTATGTTAAGTGTTTCTATTGTTTAATATTAGCATACTGTGACTGGATGGAACTTATGAGTATTTTCCCCTTAGGTTGTGTGCTTATAATGGGAAAACTGTTCAGTAGACCTTCTGGAGGAAGCACAGTTCAAGCTGCAAGTCTGCTATAAGGAAAGACTACATTAAAATAAGTGCACTCAACAGCTCAGTTCTATGTGCATTTGATCACAGCTGAGAAGAGCTGAGTACTAAACTTAATATTGCACTGCTTTTAGCTCCTAATGGTGCTTCCAGAATTGCATATCTGTCAAAGAATATGCGATCTACTACTTCAATGGCCCTAGGCATTCCCAAAATTCTTGTTATCAGTCTCATAATTCACACCTTTTGACTTTCATCAAAGCATGTTAAAAGACAGTATTTGCACAGCGAGCTGTTATGTGGCACTGTCAAAATACTGTTATTTCATAAAAAAAAGGTACTGATCTAAGGAAAAAAATATTAAGAGGGATCAGCAGACTTGGAGCAAAGTACAAAACAGTGCAAACAATGAATTGAATAAGGTTTTACTGAAAATCCAGATGGAGTCTCCCCGAAGCCACTTTGGTTTCAAAACTTACTTTGGAAACTCCACAGAACCGGACAAAATTTGGATCTGGTGTTCCAGCTGTTTCCCATAAAGGAGTTAAGGTTCTCAATGTGAAATATCATATTTTAACACAGTACAATTTTAACACAACTCACAATTTAACACAGACAGAACTAATCAGGGCAGTGACTTGATTATCTCTGATATCACTATATGAGCAGTATAATTGCATTGGTAAGGCTCAATCAAGCAACAGATTTGAAAGCCCCACTATCAAAAATGTTACTGATTTCACTGTGTAAGGTAGTTAACTTAGACATATTTGGGGTATATATGTGCATAGCATTTCATTTTTCTGGTCTCTAGAGCTTCTGGAGAGTATGATCACATTTTTCCTCAAATTATAGAGGCCTAGGGATTAAGGTCTGCACTAATGAAAGTGTCTACAAACTGCTGAGGGCAAATACTTTTTAGCTAGTTAAATTAGTAAATAGCCCAAGCCTTTTGTAGATAAGGAATATGTTTTCTAAAATTTTCTTGGATGTAGTTAGTTTAATGCTGTCCTTTTCAACAGTAATTGTTATGCATTTATAGGAATAAGAAATCTTAATTTCTTTAGGGCATTTATAGAGCAAATTTATATTTCAGAAGAACTCTATATTATTTGGGTCAAATGGAATTGTAGGATGTTTTTGTTTGAAATTCTATGCAGATAAAAGAAAAATTTGGGAAGGCCTATGTCTTGAAATTACACAGGCGGTTTCTTAGCATTCAATATTTTTTCTTCAGGAGTTAGTCAGCTGTTTCTATGTTTGCTTCACAAGATACTATAATAGCATTCCTGACTGACCTTAACTTGACTGTAGATGAGAGGAAACTCCTAGTTAATTGCTTCTTTCTGTCAAGGTCAGGAAAATCTTAATTTGGATCCATTGAGGGAGAAAATTTTTCAACGAACAAGTTCAACCTATTAAAGTATTCTCAACCTCACATGACTGAGTACTTTCCACAGCACACAAGGGCAAGTTGACCTCATCTTTCTTGTGAAAATTTGTTGCCACTTTATACTTTTTATCATTTAAGAAGTGCATTGCACTGCTGGATTGAGAATCTGGTTTTCCCCTTTTTCCAGCTCCTGTGTTTTGAATCCTTTTGCTTCCTGAGCACATCCTGTCATGGGTATGCTGATCTCAGCCTATTTATGTACACAAAAAGGTGCAGCAGCAAACACATGTGTAAGGTTTTTATGAGATTTCTGAAAGCTTGAAATCTGAATTTTCTTACACATGTTTAAACTGTGATACTGTGTAATTTTTATATCCTAAAGTTGTCCTTGGAAACCACAGATTTTAAAAAGGAAAGGTAATGGAGGGCAGAAAAATTTTAAAGGAAGTATCAAAGGTCCTGAAGTGTTAAGAGGCTTCATATAGGTTTAGATGTCATGCCTACATTCAATAATGTGTCTCTGCTGACCCACATGATCCAAAAGGAGGTCTTGCACTGAACGTCTGGGGTTTTTTTTGGAAGGAGTAAGAGGCAGAGGGCTGCAAATTTGATACCCAGGACAAAGGCTGTGGTAAACAGCCTCATCATGTATTATTTTCCCCATAAAATACAAATGCATGACCCTTACTTCTTCAACTCAGATATTTTTTCTACAAAACCATTTTCAAAAAAACTATATTATCAGTTAGAAGAAATTGTGACATTGTAATAAAGCATTTTTGAAGTAATAAAATAATCAATTTAATTTTTAATTGACTGGTTTGTTCAGAATTTCTTGCAGTTGCTTGAGGTGAAAATGACCACTTTAATGTGTTCTGAGATTTTTTTTGTCATCCTCCCTATTGGGTTCATCAGTGTTTGATTGCAAGTAAGATGAAAAGTAAGAGCAGTTATTTCAGTAAGAAGAGCAGACACATTCAGGGAACAGCTTCAAGAGCCCTCTTTGAAGCTACAGCTTGGTCTTTTTTTAAAGGGAATATGTTTTCCTACATGTCTACAAACTGTTACTTTAAAAATCACCTTTGGCCATATATTAATTGGCATACTTATTTTCTGGAACTTCTAAGTGACAATTTTCAAGTTGCAGTTTCACTTTTCTATTTTCTTCATGCCATGTACATCAGCTAAAATGCAAATTTTTATCATTTGCCTTGCCCAGGATGCTATGAATAAATATTTACTATCTTTGGCTTGCTTATCCTCTTTAAAAATCTAGCTTCACTGAATAGCTGATGCTATTCCATTCCTTCTTTACTTAGTTTTGGTGACAGTTACGCCTTCACTAGTCTTCTTTCTTTTTAACTCAGACAGCCCTGCCAGTTCAATTTATTGATCACATTTCTTAAGGAACAGCTTGTTCTCTGATACCAATGAACAAGCCATTCCTAATAGTTCAGAAACATTCAAAATAGTATATGGGTATAATAAATGTCGAATTTAAAGATGGTATTTGAAATATATTTTGCTTTCCTGTATACACATTCTTTCAGAGTGATTTACTTGTTTTCTTCTAGTCTTGTGATGTGTGTCTTAGCTGACACTTTTTTGAAAAATGCTTCAGCAGAGTGCTGTACTATGTACTTCTGCAAATATTAAACAGGAAATCAAGAGAAGAAAAGTATAGTACAGCTGAAAATAATATTACCTCGGCTGTGCTTTCCACCATCACTGGTGCTATTGTTAAAGGTAACACTGCAATTATTTATCTTAGAGAGCTTGCTACAGATCCAGTTCAGAAGGACTAAAAAAGAAAGGGGGGGGGGGGGGGGGGGGGGGGGGGGGGGCAGGAGAAAAACTTAATACAGCAATCCAATCAGTATTTTAGTTCAATAAATTCAGCTCAATAACCCCACAGACTGTGTTTGCATGACAGAGTGGTTTTGGATTGTGCAAACTACAATTCTTCTGGGTGAAGCTGGACCAAAATATTATCCCCATAAATATATCCAGTGCTCTCCAACTGCTAATGGGATTGATTCAACAGGCCTGGCTGGAGTCAACTCAAAGGATAACCGCTGGAATGCATACAGCATCACTATTAAATCCTCAGCACTGTTTTATTCTACACAGTGGCTTCCACTGCTGCACTGCAGGAGGTGCTAATGTGGCTACAGTGTAATTCCATTCCCACTTTACATAATGTAGCCCATCCATCCCTCACACAACTTTTCTAGCAGGTCCCAGTAAGAGGTAGATGAGAAACAAAGTTCTTTCAAGGGAAGTAATGTTAAAACTATATTTGAACAATTAAAATTCCCAGTGTGTAAGATGCCCTTAGAACTGCATTACATAAAGAACCCAGGGAGCAAATGAGAATAAACTGGATCCCTATGAGAGACAAATCAGCAGCAGGAGATAAGTCTTTACTAAAGGAGCATTTTTAGGTGACCAGGCCAGGGTTCAGGAACAGATTGAACAGAAAAAGCATAGATGCATGTAGAAACCAAAAATAACTGTGCTTTCTCTGATATTTTGGTTTTGGAAAGAATAAAGTTGTTAGAGGAAGAAGACAGTCATAGGGGGGCACTGCTTCTCCCCCTGCAACATTTATCATCGTGCATAGTTCCTCACAGATTTACTCGATATGTGTAAACAATAACTTACTTGCTGTTGAAGGATGCAGAAAAAGTGCCTTCCTAGGATCCTGTGGCAGGTAACTTATTCCTCACTCAAGCATCCAGCAACAATCTACTACTTGTTGTCCCAGATGTTGCCATTTCCATCTTCTTGAACTGCTGCCTTAAGGTTTGCCTGACAAAGGTAGGGGGGAAACAAGATCTCTCTTGGGGACCGGATGAAACAGGGTTGACCTGCTTCTGTTTGTGTGATGCACTTGCATTTTACCAGAGGGAGAAATAACTCAGTGTTTAATGGTGGAAAATCCTGAAAAATATTTGAAATCCTCCTTCTTTCCTGAAAGGACATGATGCGGAGTCCTTTTGGTACCTCATCCGTGAAAGGATCTTTCTAAGATAAATTTACACCTAAAGACTTCTCTTTATTTAGATCTAATAACTGATTTCATCAGGTCATCAACTGTCCTGTAATACTGAGGATGTCTCTTATATAAGAATAACTTTGAAATGCTTTTTTCTGCTAGTCAGACTCAACTAAACATAATAGATAGATAATGGTAAATGCACTCTTACTTGATGTTAGTGGAAAAAAAAATGTATTCCAGTTTGGACTATAGTGAACAAAACACATCTTCTACAATCTACAATTCTTTCCCATGACATGAGAATTTGTCTTTTTTGGCTTCCATTTATTTATGTGATATCTTGTCACTCACTTATTGAAACCACATTTTAAACAAATATGGCTGAGAGGATGAAAAGTTACTGCTTGTTCATAAGGAATCTGAACTTGATGGCAAACACATATATCAAAGTTATACTGTTTCTTGAGTAGTTTACTGAATTAGACAGGCATGTGATAACCCTAATCTATGGAGTCAACACTGACACTTAATAAAATCCTAATTTCAGCAAATAAAAGAATAAACAGAACAGTCACATGCATAATTTGATCCTTTGAGATGCATACACAATCTGCATCAGGAATGGTTTTCTTGGCACTGGCACTGGCCTCACTCTGTATCCATTAGTGGATGCACATGGGACTATGTAACAATATTCTCTACAGTAGGAGCAGAGATCATTCCCTGAGTGATCCCTTCCAGGTGTTATTGCCAGCATTCCTTGTAATGAAGTAAAGAATTAGCCTAGTTTGGTTAGCTCAGGTGGTTAGAAAAATTCCAACCATAGTGTACAGCTTAAAATTTATTTTTCCTAAATTTCATTTACATTCCTCTTTTCTCTTATTTTTTTTTTTTTTTTTTTGGTAGCATGCAAGTTTAGGTTCAGCTCTGCAGAGGAAAGCAGTTGTAACCATGATGGTGTTCAAAATCCAAGATAGCCTTAAAAAGTCTGAAGCATGGATTTTAATGCCACTTAGTATTTCCTCTGAATGGATTCTTCCCCTAAATTATGTTTTTTCTCCAATGATTGATCAACAGACAATAATAGCTTTTGTTATAGAGGCTTCTTATGTGAAATAAATCACAAAAGAGTAAATTGGTATTACAGCACTTTGAAGCAATTCAGTTAAACTTATGAGCCATTAAAAACTTTTCCATGATTTGTTTTTGCAGAGCTTAATTTTAAAAGTTAATGAGAAAGTTAACTCTCAAAGTCATCCTTACACTACCTACACTGTTTCTTCTTTGAAACCTCTGATATCCAACAGTGTACATGTGCTCATGCATTCCTAGCTGTCCCATTAATCTTTTTATATTTCTTATGGATACTGTAGAGATTTCTGACAGATGCAATAACAACTTCCAATTTCTATTTAAATACAATTCTTACTCTTAGTTGTTATTCTTTATTGCATGATGAACAGATGCATGATGTTCCAAAAAGCCCTCATGATGTGGAATATAGACAGGTACTTAGCTTTCTTGAATTATCCAGAAAATATAGTCATTGAACAGGTAATTCAAGAAAATGAAAAAATAAAAGTATTAGAATCAAGTAAATTCTTTATTTTGGTCTAATTATATTTAGAATCTACTGCTTATAAGAAATTTGTCTTTATGATAGCACTTAGTGGCTCACAAGGCTTTTGAAGAATCCCTCACAGCTGACGGAGTTTCTGATTCTTTCACATAATTTGTCCTAATGCTGATGGGCTTCCACTGATTTTTTTTTTTTTTAACTTTTTTACCTAACTTAAAGTTACTCTGTTTCAAAAAACTTCAAAAAGAAAAGACTGAAATCTTACCAAGAATTGTCAACTTTGTATTGAGGGTAAGAAATATTTTAGCTGTGGTCAAGGATTCAACAAATTCTATAGTGAAGACAACTTTAAAATCCATACACGAACTTTGTGTAGGCACTGTGCAGAGCAAATATGTTCCAGAGATCTCTGATGATGGAGTTCCCAAAGTGCTCCTCCAGTCATGTTATTCTTCTGAGGATGAAATTGGTGTTGCCTCTCAGCTTTTCTAGTACTGTGGGTATAGTTCTGAAATTTCTGTTCTTGGGAATTTCTAAATTAATGCATTAAAAAAATGTACTCAGCATCATACTAAATCTGTCTTGCAAAATGAAATTCTAGATTACTTCTTCCAAAACTGCTTGAAAAGTTTCTTGGAGAACATCCTGATACTGCAAAAGCATTTTCAGGATTACCAGAGAGTGAGGCATTTCTGAAATGATCTGAAAGGTCAAAGGCCCAGAATAAGTGTTTAAATGATTCCTCTGTGTGGCACAAGCACACATCCCACACAGTGTTCTCGTGTGAACTAAAAATAAAACAAGATTTGTCTTTGGGTCTCAGGAGTGGGTACTAGTACAGATTTTTCCGATGTCTAAAAAGAGAGAAACATGTAATTTTTTGAAGTAGAACCATTAATAGAGTTCCTTCTCACTGCTCCAACTCAATTACTTCACAAAATACAGGAATGTAATGGTTTCATACCTTAAAAGTTACGAAGGTGGAGAACCACCAAGCAGATTGGTGAGAAAATTTCGGGTAATTGCCTAATTAATTTTTTTTCCCTTAGGGATGCAAGTTAAAATACAGATGGAGTAACAGTTGATAACAGACTGTCAAATATTTTACACATTTCTGTCCCCCACCCCTCGCTACTCTGATTGGATTATAGTTAAAAATATTTCACTTTAAGGGATGCTACTGTATGAACTCACGGAGCTGACTTCTAGTGTTCAAGTCCTACATCCCTTAAATAATTTTTGTGCTGCCACGTAGGTTGGTATCATCCAGCTCTGATACAGAAATAAAGCTCTGATACAGAAAGCATGAGTTATTTCAGCCTGCATTCAGTAAAAATAGCCTTGTCTGCTGCTTTCTTTCTGTGTTACATCCTAGTGATACAAACAGTAGTATTCCTTCTAGGAGGAACCAGTATTAAGAGCCCTTTGGTTGTAACTTGGAGTGCTTCTGAAGGGCAGCAGAGGTGAATCAGAATTCTCCTCATTCTCATGAATTTAATTGAAATAAATACTTGTTAACCTGGTGACCGGTGTAAGAGTGCGACAGTTCTAATGGCAAAACCAAAATGACTGGTTTTTATTTTTCAGTGTCTGAATGTTTATTTATTTTAGTGTTGTAATTGTTTGTGCTCTTGATAGAACATTGTGCCCATGCAGGTTTTGTTAATAGGATTATGTTGCAGCGATTGATTTTCTTTCAATAGTAAACAAAGAAGTACTTTTACTTTGCCCAGGTCTTACATTTTGCTCTGAGAGGCTGCATGTTCTTGTCTTTCAATAGGTTATATGTGAACTGATGAACTATTCCTGCAAGAAGCATGGTCCTTCAAAAGTCATCTGTTCCTACTCATGTTACTCTCATTATCAACAAACACTCTTTTTCCAGGGTCATACTATTGTGAGGGTGCTAGCCTGATTAGTTTGTGTTATATCAGGTACTGCTTGTTGTTAATGACCTTAAAAATAGGTCTTTTTCTGCTGCGGTAGGAAGTGGAAGTAGATTACCTTCCATTTCGAGGATAGGTAATACTATTTATTTAAAAGAAATAGCACCACATTATTTTTTCCAGTTCATATGTAATCGTATTTCATGTAAAATCAATTTCATTTGAAAAGTTCTTACAATCAACAGGAAGCTAACTCAGCTTCATTGATTTCAGTGGAAGTACATCAATTTACAAACAAATTAGGATCTTTTTGTTACACTGCTATATGAAAACATTAAAGTGCTCATATTCTAATTACAGTATTGTCCCAGGTTGGGACAAAACCACTACAAGTATATATTTTGTTGTCAGGTTCAGATCTAGTCATGGTGATGGAAAGTAAAATGTAAGTAAAAATCTAGTGATTTCTGAAAGGTCTTTTATGTTGTGGGGTTTTGTTTGTGTTTTTTTGGTGTTTTTTTTAAGTTTTTTCTTTAGTTTTTAAAGATATTAGAAAAAAAGATGAGAAATCATAAAAAGATTGTAAATATCCTGTTTGATCTTTTAAAAATGAATGCTGAACACTGTTTCAATAATCAGTGCAAAACAAAAATAATGTCTGAGTTTTAGCTAAAAAAATTTTTTTAAAAAAATTTGTTGGTGTAACTTTTGAGAAGGTGACCAAGTCTCTGCTGGACCAAACTTCTGCAAAGAAAGGAAAAATTAAGTAGCAATGTATATCATCCTGTTTAGAATAAAAGGATTGAGTGGGTGTCCTTCAATATGCTGAGGAGGATGACTGACAAAGATATATAGTTATCAAAAGGTTCTGAGGGTGATTCCACAGCTAAGGTTGCATTTCAGAATAGAGTTTCTGTGAAACATAAATCTAGTTCTTGAAAAAACTTTATTTCACACAGAATTATGGCATTGGATAGAAATAGAACAGTATTTTACATCTTTCACAGAGACTTTTTATACAAATCTTTTTGGTCCATAAATCTCCAGATCGGATTGATGGTTTTCCTTTTCTCCAACATCTTCTTTATCAGTAGGTCTGAAGTCTTTACTAAGCATTAAAAGTTTCTAAACATTTATATATGAAAACCATTATTTTGAAGCTTTCAGGATTACTGATACAGAACCTACCTGCAAAGAGCAGTAATACCAGAGTCTCTTATCATGACAACATATTTTCTTAACACACATTGAAGCAGTCTTAATAAGGCCATTAAATTGTGTGACTTCCTCTTCCCTCTCAGTCTCAGGTCAACATGATTCTGTGTCAGATTCCTCAGCAGCTGAAAACGGTATCTTGCTCAGGATATAATGACAAGAAGGCTGAGTAAGGACACATAAAACTTTATGTAATCACTATTTTCTAACTAAACCATGTGTTGTGCTCAGAAGAAAATATATGTTTTAACCAGGTGGTTTAGCTTCATTGCTTTACTTTTGTGAGGCTCAGTAAATTCTATCAACTTCAAAACTATTTCTACAGACATTCATAGCCACTGGAGACATGGAAGAGAGTGGCTGCCAATAAATTCCCCATTAATCTCCCACTAAATAAAATTCTTTCGTATAGAAACCTCTCCTACGATTTTAATGATAGTTTGCCAGGGGGAAAGAACACTGATTTAATGTTTTTATCAAAGTGGAAGCAGAAGTTGATCTTCAGGAGTTCTATGTATTGCAACAAGTCCCTCGAAGCAGTGAAGATCAAAATCAGCATTGTTTGGCTTGTCCTTCTGTAGCTGAGATGGTGGGAGCAACATGAAAGATTTTATTAGAAATTTTAAAGGTAAATGAAACCACAGTTTGAGCAAGCAGTAGAGCAGCTGCAGGAAGGACTGGCATCCTATAGAGGTATATTCTTGAACAGCCCTCCATTCTGAAAGGTAGGAAGAGGAAACTGAGGCTAGACCAAAGAATATATGGATTTTTGGAGGGTGAAGAGGTTAGAGAAGTTGCAGTGCCTGATACAGAAAAACTATCAGCTGCAAAACTAAGTTTATACTTATTACCTATGCCTTTCAACTATTATTTGTTCTCCTATGAATTAAAAATTATATTCCAAGTGGAGGTGATAGCTGTTGTGAGATATATTACCCGAAGTACATAGGCTGACAAAATGAAACATTCATTTGCCCCTATAATCACAGGGTAAATTAATGGAAAACTCATTAAATGAATCTGTTTCCTGTCAAACCTGCTATGGAAAATCCCTGGGTGAGGTGAACTAAATAAATATGTTTGCCTAAGTCAAACCAAGGTTTTCTGTGACTTCCATGTGATGTTTATTCAGCAAACAGGCCCAATATCTCCTTTGCATTATCAGTGGCTGAGATGCATCCAGTCTGTGAAGCTCACTTTTTAATCCTTCATCAGTGTGCAGTGTTCCAGGTTTCCTGTGACTTTGGACAGATTTTTGTGCCTACTTTTAGCTTTAGCTCCCCAACCCTTGCCCTTTTGTAGGCCTAGATAAATAGGTGCAAAAGGTTCCTGGAAAAAAGGCAAAAATTGCATAACAAAATTTATTGCCAAAGCATAAAGACTGAGAGCAAAGCTGCAATCATCAGTGAACAGGTCACAGCTGGAACCAAACACTTGGGAAACTGAGACCAAGGAGGTTTAAACATTTTACACTTGTCTGAGTGATAGGTAATATTGCAGAGGGGAGAAACTCATTGAAAAGAACTAGGCATCATAATATTGCCTAGTTTAATGGCCTACATGAAATCTGAGATGCAGCAGCAATGAAGATAAGACCAAAAGTCACATTATTAAAGTCACAGATATCTAACACAGGTCAAAACTGCATAATCCTTTTCGAAGTATCCACTGAGTTTTGTTCACTTTTAAGTTCAGTATGAGTTCTGAAGCTTTTTCTGGACTCCAGAGGATTTCAATTCCTTTGTTTGTGTGACCATTGATTTTTATATTGGAGGCTGTTGCTTATTTACTTTGTTGGTTTTTCAGCATTCATTCATTTATTGTTTGTTTGTTTGTTTGTTTGTTTATGTAAGCCGTGAGGTCATGGACAAAAGATTACAGAGTTTGTGTGAGAACTGAAAATCCTCGGATCCTTAAAGTGGTAATGGATACCCCTTTGGATTGAAAGAATTGAAATATAGGTTGCTTAACTGGGTGGGAATAAAGAAGAATGTGAATGGAATTAAAATAGTCTGGAAACAAGAACAACTGCTGATCTGGAGGGCTGCCTGGCACTTTCCTTAGGTGTTTCCCTCTCTAGATGAGGATATGCAACACAGCTGCGAAAGTCTGGGGCACAATCAGTAGCTAAATGGAAGAAAGGATATTACTTAAATTCTTGTTTCGTATTGTTTTATTTTAATTACTTTTTTTTTCCATTAAAAATATTCAGACTATTTTTTTGAATTTTGTGATTCAGTCTAGAGAACATATGTGATAAAGCATTATCTCCTCTCTTTCGCTGAAAAATTCCAGGGAATGAAAATATTCAGCTCTCCTCTCCAAATGCCTTTTTTTTTTTTTTTAACCCTGGAATTTGAGGTCCAGAGGGGATGAATACTCGTAAGGAAAAGGGTAAAGGAAAGCACAGCATTTCAGTACACTTATAGGTGTTTCATTTATCTTGATAAAATAACTCTATAAACTTGGGGATTTTCTTGACTCACTCAAACATCTCCAATTTCATGGCTGTTTTGTGTCTCCTTCAACCAGATGCTGGCACAATACCATGCACTCAGAATCTAACACAGATGTCACCAAAGAAGTAGTTCAAATCTTACCCTGGAATAATTACCTATAAGCTTTCAGTCAAGTGAATATGATTTTTCTTGGTTTTTATTTTTTCTCAAATCCATAACGGGCATAGAGGCAGTTAAAGTGGTTTTGGGTGGTTTTTTTTCTTTCTTTCTGAACAGTACAAGCAATACCAATTTTAAAGGAATGTACGTTTAACTTCTAATTGGTTCCAATTTGATATGTTTATTTTCAAGGTTATAAAAAAACCATACTCATAAAGGTGAAGTTAAAAGTTAACAGCTATTAGTACCACAGAAAATTCAGGTCTTATTAGAACATAAGGCTAATGTTCTGAAATCTAAGTAATGCTTACAAGAGCAATCCTTTCATACCAAGCTCTGAGAGAAGGAGGTTTCTAGAACTTAGTGTCACTGTCATATGAGAAGTAGAAAATCAGAGCTGAAACCTCACATTATGACAACATTCATGTCTATTTTCTTTTAATCAGATATAAAATGTGTCTGTGGAGGGTGTAGGAAAACTTAGTAGTCATCCTACTTGTATTGCCACTTATGTATTATCCCATTTTCAGAAAAGTTTTTATTACACTGTCAGTCCAAAACTAGGAATGAAAAATTTGTGCTATTTCTAGAAATTATTATAAAAGCAATATAAGTCCCTTTCAGTTGCTTGTGACACAGGTAATTATGATTTTTGGACCATGTGCCAGAGTTTTGGCCAGAAATGTTTTTTTATGATAGTTTGAAATACATCAGCTAACCCCTGAACAGCCTGCTCTTCAGGTCATCTTCTATACAGCTCACAAGTAAATGACATTACTTACAAGTATTTCAAATTAATTGTTGAACTTCCTCATGAGGGGAAGAGGAGGGGCAGGCACTGATCTCTTCTCTGTGGTGACCAGTGAGAGGACCCAAGGGAATGGCCTGAAGTTGTGTCAAGGGAAGTTTAGGTTGAATATTAGAAAGAGTTTCTTCACCCAGAGGGTAGTTGGGCACTGGAACAAACTCCCCAGGGAAGTGGTCACACCACCAAGCCTGACAGAGTTCAAGAAGCTTTTGGATGATGCTCTCAGGTCCGTGGTGCGATTCCTGGGGATGGTCCTGTGCAGGGCCCAGAGTTAGACTCGATGATTCTTGTGTGTCCCTTCCAATTCAAGATATTCTATGATTCTACCTTTATGAGAGGGCATTCAGGGTAAACCTTGCTTCTTAAGCTGAGCAGTACAATGATGATGATGATGAGCTCACATCTCATGTGAGCATGTGGTGAAATTCATCTGAAATGAAAGGCAGAATTAATCAAAGTAATTTAGGTTCCCTTCAGAGGGTCACTGCAGAGAAAGAAGCACCCATGCCATCATTCTTCTAATCCTAGACTGCTTTTCTAGCATAAGCATTATGAATTTGCTCTGGAAAATTTCATGGTGGACTGTTTTAAGTCATTCATCTGCCTGAGCCCTCAAAGAGTTCTTCAGACTGGTCTGCAGCCTGAAGGATGGAAAAATTCCACTGGGAGAACTGTTCTGGTGCTCTGTTCTCCAGCTGTCTCTTCAACATTGTATTGAAGTGGACAGAGGTGGTTTAGTGGGTTATTTATGGCATAAGAAGATGCTTCCTTGTGTCCTCTACTCTCTTATGTGATGAAAATTCCTGCATTTCAGGCATACAACAGACACAGCCAGACATTTGAAAGGGTATATTCATCTGCCCAGTGAACATGTACTGTCTCATCATGTATTGAAATTCTGTCTCCGCATTCATCTGTTATCCTTTGTCTTTGTCCAATTACAATAATGAAAGCGATGTTTTTCCTGTTCACCTTGTGCCCAAAGTATTTAATCTTTGCCTGTGGCCATGCTTTTTTCCTAATGTATTAGCAGGACCATTCTGGAAAAGTCACAGGGCAAGTTCTGACATTTATCAACTTTCCTTTTAAAAAGAAGATTCTCACAGTGAGAAGAGGTGACATATTAGAAAAGATAACCAGAGAAAAAATCTCTTCATAACACATGACTACAGTGAGAGATTTAAAACTTGATGAAGAACCAGATGCTGCAATCAGTAGAGGATGTTTTAAATTGTACAGCAGGTCAAACTGCACCATCAATGTGTAGGTCTCAAAATCCATATGTCTTTATTGTCTTTATTCTTCTCTACTGGAAGCGGATTTCTTTAGAAGTGAGTAAGCTGCCAGACTAACTGAGATTTAAGTTAATCAAGGAGACTGAGCTTTTACTGGAAAAGGAAGTAGCCCATATTAGATAAAAGTGATTGCAGACCTGGAAAAGGGAGAGAGCAGATATTTACTTAGTTGTGGTACAAACTTTCTGTGTCAATCACACAATCATGGCTGCACAAGCTAAAGGAAGTTAATGTTGTGAGTGCTGGATTATAATGTGATTTTTAATTGATATTTATTATTTCTATAATTATTATAATTCTGGTCTCTCTGGAGGGAAGATAGACTTTTTAAAACCTGGAATTCTTTGAGATTTTTTGTTTCAGTTTCTGGACATCCAGAAGGCAACTAGCAAGAAAAACAATTAATCTCTGAATTTACCCCTGGTTCACTGTGAAGGAGTTTATAAATATCTGATAATTTTTGCTAAGACTCTAGTGTGTGCTTAATTTCCCTCTGCCACACTGATAGCAAGAGCTAACTTAGCCTTGTGAAGCAGATCTACACAGATCTCTAAGTCAATAATTGGCCAATGATAGTCTAAACACTGACACCTTTTGTGCACAGGGTTGCCAAGAACTGGTCTTGTATTATCTATTTGAAAAGAGAACATACCCACCCTTCTGCAAGGACAGGGAAATTATCTGATCACAAGCTAGCACCCTACCCTGTGAGGTTCTCAGCAATTTCTAGCCTCAGTTTCAGTGAGAGGACATCTAGAAAGCATCCTTCCTTATCTTCCACGCTCAGGCCTTTTATGCCCTTGCTCATGTGTCTCTAAAGTATATTCTCCCTATTTGTCTTTCCTCCATTTATTTAATCTTTCCTCCATTTTATTTCAGACCTATCCAGCCTGTTATCATTTTTTCATTGTTGGGATCTCAGAGCAGCACAGCATTTAATATGCTTGCAAGGTGGACCTCAGCTTCTACCATCTTTTTCAACCAAAGAACTGAAATATTGATGAAGAGTTTGAGCCATTTAAGGTTAAGATATGTACAATAAATTGGACATCAATAGATGACTCCAAACTGGATATATAGCTGAATTAATTTTAGTTTCATATGATATCAGTAGGGCTCATTGGATGAGTTACAGCCTTGCATTCACTCTGGGAATATCTATTATCTATTTTGTCTTACTTGATTTTAAGTTTCGTACCAGCAAATTGACCATGTATACCTTCTTGTGTCAGTAGCTAATTTTAGGTAACTACTCTAATTGGAGATGTTATGCTCCTTTAGCTTGTCAAATAGAAATTCACATTTTCTGATTAATGTGATTCATTTATATTAGATTTGACTTGACAGGATGACAATGTGTAATATAGAATACAAGGATGACAGAGTTCTCCATCTCGTCTGTCACATTTCATTATGAATAGGCTAGTCAAGGCTACGGCCTCTTACCTGAGATATGATAAAATTTGAGGAATATTACAGCCATACATGGTCAACACAATCTGTTCTCACAGGTGGTGAGAACCCTTTCAGAAGGGTGTCAAGCTAAACAGCTTCCTTACATTTGTGACCCTTTTATGTAACTGGCTTTGTGACATTTGGATGTGATTGAAAAATTACTGAGAAAAGCTCAAAGAGAAGTCCTTGCAAGAAAGATTAAGAAAACACTGTATTTTATACAAAATAACAAAAATATTTTGGAGGGGGGAAGTATACAAGGAAGGTTAATAGTAACTAACACATCCGTTGATGGAAGAGAGAATGGGTTGGATGGGGAACATGGATCAATATCCAGAAGTTGAAAAATATGTCAAGAAATAAAAACATAGCAGCAAATAAAAGAGTATCAGTAGCTTTAGCACAGAGAAGGAAAAGAGGAAAAGCAGCAGAAAATAGAAAATGGTCCACAGCTGCGTCCATGGAGAAATAATATCCATAAGCTCACTTGCAGCAAAGGACTGTGTCTCAGAGGTGCAGAAGATGGACTACCAGTCCAGAGCCACTCAAACTCAGGGAGACAGGAAGCAAAGGTCAGAATCTCTCCAAGACCACAGATGATATAAAATATGGGGGGTTAAGTGAAAAATTGTGTATCCTGTTGCTTTCATAGTTCAAATTCCTTGCACACATACAATATATGCTGAATACTCAATTTCCTGTGCCACAACAATGTCCTTCCTCACTGTATAGGCACTATCCCTGCCTTCTTGATAATCATGGTAAGGATAGGGCTTCATCTGCATGAACAGATTGATCTGCACACTCAGTCCAGCATGTCCTGGCCCATTGTTGCTACGCTGACTCAAAGCACCACTCAATTTAGATGAAGCCTCGAGACATATCTAGTCCAATCTCCTGCTCAAATTAGATTCATCACAAGTTCAGGTTTTTGGGGGCTTTCTACAGTTGGGTCTTTAAAGGAAGAACTATGTCTCAAAGGACAGAGATCTGCAACCTGTGCAATGTCCAGGCTGAAGCCCTATCTCCCCCCTATTGTAAGAATTCACTTCAAGCCCCTTCCCTTATCCCCTGTGAAACTAGATGCACTTCCTAGCCCCACACTTACTCAGCCCTCCTTCTCATACTAGGAACTTGTATTCTCATTTCCTGTTCTGCTGTCCATTCCTTCATTCCATAAGTACTTTTGTTCTGTCCATTTCTGTGCTGTCTCTGAGAAGGATGTGATGGCCTGGGGAGCAGTGTCTGTTGTTTCAGGGGTGACCTTCCTGAGATAGCTGCTACTGCAGTTCCAGCCTCACTCATGCAGATCTCATCTGACCAACAGTGATGAGGCATGATCGATTGCTTCTTGTTTCCCATCAAGAAGAGATTTTTAAGTTTCCAGAGCAGCAATTTAATAAATGTTCTTGTCCAACACAGGCTTTAATTGTTTTTAAAAATAGGCAAAATCCACATCTGTCTGGCAGAGGAGATTCACAGAACTTGCCCTGGAAACAGTTTTCACTAAAATGTCTTATGATTTAGCATTTAGCTGTTGGAGTAGCACCTCTCTCATCATTTTATCCCCAGGAGGCTTTGCACAAACTCAATTTGCTGATGATGATAACAGGTGTTGCAGAGAGGCAGCTCTACGGACTTAGTAACCATCTTGTTAAAACTCCAAAGACAGATTAAGTTTCTGGTTCTACCCAGTCCCTCCTCTCCAAGGTGAAATGTGAGTGAGAATGCTGAATGGAGCTTTTAAACATTTCTGAACGTTTGATGGAATGAATGCAACTTTTAAATGGAGGTTTTAAACATTTTGATATCTTTAAACGTTCAAAACCACTTGTTGGTGTTCAATCTTTAGCAGGGATCTGCAGAGATTTAAGGGTCTTTGTGCATAAATAAGAATTATTACATTAATTTTATAGTTGTATATGCCTGTAGAGAGGTTATGCTTGTCTGATAAAAGGACCGTATCAAACTTTACCAGATTTCAAGCTTCAGCCTTTATGCATCCTGGTTCTGGGTGGCTTAAAGCAATGGCAAAAAAAAATTAGATGCTTCAGCAAGATGAACATTACAAATTTACAGGTACAGCAAGAGAGAGAATAGAGAAGGCAGGAACAACAGTGAAATGAAGCTCAGACAAGGTGAAGGCTATATTCAAAAAGTAGAAGCACTTTTACAGCCGTGATGGATAAAAGCAAGGCATGGCATAAGTACTAAAGGAAAATTTTTTACTAAATCCAACTGGAATGTCAGAGAAAACAAGTAAACATTTTGGTACACTTTCCTGTCAACCAGTATATTATAAATATAAAATATATCGTTCAAAAATAAGATATTTGATTCTTTTTCTTTATGCATCTTTTTGTACTTTCCTGCTTGCAATTGTAACAGCAAAATTGCAAGCAGGAAAGTACAAAAAGATGCATAAAGAAAAAGTTACAATGCTGTTGCAGCTATAATGATCTAAGAAAATTTCCTGCAGTTACATTACATTTGTGAATTGTAATTTTTAAAATCCCAGCTATTCTAGCAAAAGATATGTCCTTTCCCTGTAAACCTTGTCCATTCCCTGCTATAAAAATATAGAGAAACAAGCTGTCCATAAAAAGTTAAGACTCACAGCTATCAACTGCATCCACAAAATCGACAAAAAGCAAGCAATATGGTTTTATATGGTGCAGTGGGACAGATTCCTGGTGTTTTGTGGTAAATATAAACGATAACTAAAAGAAAGAATTAGGAAGAACACTTTAGACAGACAAATACATGAAAGGAGGGGACAACTGCATCACATACTCCAAATAACATGGAGAATGCAGAAGATGTGAGAAGAGGCTGGTGGCAATTAATTTTTTTTATTAATTTTTTTTTACCTTATCTTATTTTCCAATTAGTAAGATTTACTATCCCCTCTCCTCATGCTTTGTTTTCAAGATAATTTAAAAGAAAATAGGCAAAATATGTAGGAATGTTAAAAAATAATTATTTTACATTTTGTGAATGTCATTTTTGAAAGAAAAGTTTTATACATTTTATATAGATATTTCAGTCACCCTGTGCTGATATTTGTGAGTGGTAAAAAGATCTACAGTTGGCTTAAATGAAATTGGCAGCACTTTATTCATAAATACAGCAAAATGTTGCCTCTATTTTTTATGAGTAGTGTATGTGACAGTACAAATAAATATATAAATACGAATACAGTGATAATTCAAGGTGTGTGAAAAACTCAGAGCTGTGTTTTGATGGGCCAAGTGGAATTCACTGTTCAGGAATCCATGGACGAGTATCAGGGGAGGTTTGACCTCATGTTTCACTGTCACTAAGCAATGGATGCTCCTCTTTTATAAATCCTTGTTAAAGGGGCTTTTTCCAAAGAGCTATGATTCAACTTGATCTTAAAAGCACTTCTCCTGCTACCTGTTCTCAGCTTGCCTAATCAGGGTCCTTGTAGCTTGAGTGGCAAGGCCAGTCCAATTTTATTCCTCCATAAAGATATAGCATAGGTAGAATTATCCCAATTTCCTCCTTTCATTAATTTCTGGTACTTGTTTCCTATTTCACCATTAACTGCAGTCTGGTTTCTCACTATGTACTGGAGTTTTAGGATGGATTGTATTTATTTCAGAATTCCTGAGACAACTGTGTGTACAATGATCATATTCCATAGACAGCACTATGGTAGCAATACAGGTTTGGAGGTAAAGATAATGGAACTAGAAGACTTTATGGTAATAATAGATCTCTTTCTCTTCATTACATGAGGCACTCTAATTCATGTAAGGTTCCTTCCCCAGTGGAGGACTGCAGCAGATTGCCCATTCTTCAGCTCAGTATTAATTATGCTTACTAGTGCTTCTGTAGTCAAAGGTACCATGATAAACTCCTATTTTATTTTTAGGGGTTTATAATTCATCTTTAAAAGCCCACTTTGGACTGAAATATGTCACCACCATCTAACACTGACTTATCTGACCCAGCGGTAATATATGATAGATATGGAAGGAAGAAGCTGCACTTTGAATAATTCAAGGTGATTACCTCATGTGAAAAATCATTCTTTTCATGTGCATGTCATCAGAATGGTCATATAAGCATGCACCTACCATTGACAGGCTATATCTCATCATAGCACTATGTCAATAAACACAAGCCAATCCTCTAACCTACTTTTTCTTCCTGATACAATTTGCATTACAAGAGCTGAATTAGACATTTCTTAAAAGTCAATAGAAAATGTGGAAAAAGCTAAATTTATCGGTCTTTTGACATTCTCAGTGCCAGGATGCATGGTAGCATGCTTTTTAATAGGATGACTTAATTTATATGTCACCAAAGAAGAAATCATCTCCACTGATTCTTGTATAGTGGCTTTTTGTGAATTATGTGGTTATTCAATCTGAGAGCAGAGTCACAGCTTTAGAGGACAGGTGTGTGCATCACAAGACCCCTGGAACTAATGAATCAGATTAAGTTCAGTACTCTTTTTCCAAACTATAGACTCAACTCAAAATAGAGCATCAAATTCCTTCTGCCAAAGAATACAAGGAAACTGTGAATCAACTGAACATGTAATGGTCAAACTGGTCATCAGAACAACAGTTACGCTACCCTCTGTATAAAGGGAATCAAGCTGCTATTAATCCACCTCCATCCCAGGGGATTAGGAAATAATGCCCTCTGATTTTTTTTTCCCCAAGGCCCAGTAGTGATGGGGAGCAGACCAGGTGCTCATGGAGAGTCAAAAGCCACAAACCCAGCGTAAGATACACCGTGTAACAGACTCTCCTCATTTTGTTTGCATATTCCTCTGTGCTTATCTGCCAACCTCCACAAAATTTTAAACAGTACACCAGGAGTAGCCCTCCAAAAATGCAAGAATGGAAATATAAATGTAGGCATAGCAGTGCAAATGACCACTCTACAAAGATCTTTTCTCCTTTAGAAACTATTGCAACATATTTTTGGTTCTCTGTTTCCTAGCTTTCACTTCACTGGAAATGAGGTAATTTTTTAGTATAATTTAAATTCCGTACCATAGTAGTTGCAAATACTCTTCAATATTCATCTGTTTCCCACCTTTTCCTATTATAATCTTTATTTCCATTTTTTTTCTCATATTAGTGGACAGAAATATTTCAGTGAAGCATGGAGGGTTATATATTTACTGGCCATTTAATAATATTGATCCCCTTTTGAAGGTGTACCATGTACTTTGCTCATTCCAGAGCACAGCTGTTAACACCTTCCTTTAATCTGTACATATTGCATATCCTTCCTGTGTAATTTGTTTTTCAGACATTCATTGCTCTGATTAACTGAATCACCAATAATTCTGGACTTTCTTACTATTTAGGTATAGACTTACCAGGCAGCTCCATAAATGAGATATATATTCACTATATATACTTCATGTCCTAAGCTTTCTGTAAATTAACTATTGGAACTATAGCACTAGCAGGATATATATAATGTATACTATTGCACTAACATTATATACAATACGTATATAGAAAAAAAAAATCTTAAAAGGAAATTCTTCAAGATACTGCAGTCTAATGGAGTCATATGCAGTGCTTATTATTCCATGACTTCTACTTGAGCACATAAAATTTATTTAGAATTTAACTTGTAATTGTTCAAGAGTGTTGAAGAACATTTAAAGAAAATAGGTTTCAATCTGTATGGAACTAAGGATGAAAGGTTCTTCTTTATTATGAGGTAATTATATATTGTCAGTAAAATGTTTTTAATTTTCCATAAATCTTTTTGTAAGTTTAAGAGCATACAGACTAATACACTCAAATGAAGTCTTATGGAAATTATTTCATTACTCCCTGTGTAAAGTTCAGATTTAAATCTTTCCCATTGTTTCAATTTTAAGGATATTTTTCCACCTTGCATGGAAATGAGGGAACAAGAAAATTAAAAACATTAGAAAATTAGTATACTTTGCAAAACCTGTACCTAAAGTGCCCAGCTGAGATGAGCCATATCAAAATACACATTGCTTGGGTTTGTGATATATGCTGGCATTTTCACAATAGCTGATTCCCAAAATGAATAAACAGCACACATCAGAAATACACATTCACTTCTGTCTCATATCTAGAGATTCTCAATATTTCATCGTGACTTGCATTTATAAATCTGATTTATCATTTCATTCTTCTTAAGTTCATTTAGAGAACAGTCTAAAAATGTACGAGTCCTTCGGTCTTGTCCTTTGTCCTATGTAATCAGGAAAACATGACTTGTAATAAAAAGCAGGAGCTGCAGTTCTCCTATCGTTTTTAAAGCCTAGTTTACAAAACAGTTAGAAATACCTTGATTTTGCCCTACTATTGTTGGATGATGTATAGATTACAGTCTAAAAAGCTGACAAGATGTGCTTAATAGCCTGAATTGGTGCATTAATGAAAACAGTAGAAATTCCTCAGTAATAAAAATAGGAGAAATAATTATCATCATATTTGAAAATATCAGGGTAAATCATAGTCAAAACATATTTTAAATTACGTAAAATTATTCCAGGATCCTGTGTAAACTTAAGAACCACAAATCAGTTAACATTTTATGCCCCCTTCCCACCCTAAATCTGAAAGCTGTGCCTCGTGTACTTATTCTCAAAATTATGAATTTATATTTCTGCAAAAAGACTTATCAGAAACACTGAATGGTACTCAAAAATTCCCTTCAAGAGAGTCCATCATGTCCTTTTGAGACAGCACTGCAAACTCATGTATCTTTTGAAGCTGATTTGTGTTTTTTAAAGACAAAGTGTATGAAAAGTCACTCTGCTAAAATGCAGCCAGATGTAACATAAACAAATGTGTTATGACCTTTATAAAAAAATAGTTGGTAGTGTTATTATTGCTACCATAAAGTCCTCTGATTCTTTTTCTGTTAGATGAATACCATATAAAAAAGTAGTAATAGAAAGGAAACCCACCACAGCTCTCAAAAGATGGCTCTTGTTTCCTCATCAATTCTATACATGGAATGAGGATTACTATTTGGGTGTAGTGGATATTCTGGTTAAATATGATGAGGGGAGGGCATTCAAACGGGAAGAAATTCAGTCAGTTAGGAAGATTACCTAGCAGTGCATGTGTCCTGCCTGTCATTGTCTCCTAATGTTTTGCTCTTAGAGAAATCCTCTACATCTGATGTTGTTCAATGTCATTTTATCAGAGCTCTTATTTGAGGAACTTGTTGAGAAAATTAGAAGTGATGAAGTAGCCCAAGGAGGTAATGTCAGAGCGCACAGGAGATTCTGATGTGAAGCCCTGGCTTCCTAATTGTTATTATGCTTACAAGGACACTGTTAAAAGAAAAATGAATGCCTTGTTTCACACCTGCTGTAAAAAGTGCTGCAAGTCTGAGCTTGCTTAAATCATTCTTCCTGCAACAAACTGCCGAATGAAACTCAGACCATTTAATTTCCAAATACCAGTAATTAGAATGAGTCACATCATCAGAGTTTGGCAGGGCTACAGCTTCCTTTTATTTTTTCATTTTCACATAAATTTTGATGAAGGTCAGATTTGTTGGGGGAGGAGAAGAACCTGCCTGCTTTTGTGCTCACGGGAGGTTAAAATATGACTTGTTCACAGTGTCCCTCATAGTTCAGGACTTAATGGTCCTTGACGGGGATAACCTAGAAGTTAATTTTACTTTGTGTCCCAAAAGCAGTCACTGTCACTGTAATCCTTCTTGCAGGCTGAAGGATATCTTCACCACCTGATCAGATTTTCAATAGCAATTGATGAGCAATATCATCAACCAAGAAGCACTTTCCTAGTGTTTTCTGGTAAAAGGCAAAAAGAAAGAGTTGTGCTAGCTTACCTTTTCATAAATGTAAGCCTTTACAATGTTCCTTACTTTAAATGTCAGATTTTGCTGTCTGTAAATATCAAAGTCAAACACTGCAAAACAAGAAACTGCTCCCTTTTTGCTTTCCCTCGTATTGTTCAAGTCCTGCCAGGGAGACAGATGAGTGCATAGTGGATACACACACCCTCTTTCTGGTTTTGTTACCCAGAGAAAAGGGATGCTTGAAGTGAAAGACCCGCACTATCAGGAAGTCCTGTGCTCTAATCTCTGGGCATCAGAGTGTCCCACACACAAAGAAACCTCAAAAAAAGTTTTATTTCTTGACTCTGATAATATCTAGTGAAAAACGTTTGCCTAGCACATCTTTTCATATGTGATTTCTTTTTTTGTTTAAACTTATCCAGATTTGGGAATACTATATATGGTAGGCAGAACCTCCCTCCAGTCCTGTTAAAGTTACTCTTCTAAGACCCAAACAATAAATCTTCTTAACTAAAAAGTTATAAAAGTATTCTAATATAAGCATATGCTTTTTTTCTTCCCTGACTTTTATACTAAAAGCTGAAAAATTTAATGTTTAATTCTTTGAAAGGGTGGGGGGTGGGCAACTTCCATCATGAAATGGTTGATATTTATTGAAAAATAGCTATTGAGAGAGAATATAAGGCTGTCTTAGTTTGTCTAGTGACTCTGACCAGTTTCCACTAGTGACACAAGAGTCTCTCAGATATTATTCTCAAAACCATGTTGTTTCTGGAGGGCCTGGACCTTGTCCTAGTGCAGGAGGTTCACAGTCCTAGTCCATCTTGCACGTCAGCTGCAGCCTTATTGGAGTTTCTGCCAGATGATTTATCCACGTTGTTGCTCCATCATCACCACTCCACTGTTTTTCCCTGATCTACTTCTCTAGGCCTTTGACTAAGGCAAAAACTTGTCACTTGCCCAAAGAAAGGTTGTCCCAATGACCCCATGAGCATTACTACTGAGCCTCTCCAAAGGGAGAGCATGTTAAATTAACTTTTAAAACATTTTTTTACTTTTGAAGCAGAATTTCTGGAATAGAAATAATTAGATCATTATAACTTAAAATTATGCCAAATTCATACCTTTCAAACAAAGCACATAGCAACATTTTGAAACATAAGCTCTTTTCAATGGATTTAATTAATCTGGTTTATTTAGTATTAGCTTCAGACAGATGGTTTTCTTGTTGACAGGAAAGCTGGGGGATCACATGCCTCTTGGACTTGCCATAGCTGTGTGTGGAGGATGCTCAGCATCTTATGCTGTAAAGAATTTCCTCCATGGCAATCAACTGCAGAAGCATTGGCTTCAGGAGAGCTCTGACACTGCAGCAGCAGGGCATTTGTCTCTACAAAGCTGCATTAAATGAAGACAAGTTGTGGAAACAGGTGCAAAGAAAACCCTTGCTCTACTAAATTTTGTGGAGATCAAGCAGAATCACTTAAACTGAGTTATAGAAAAGAACCCTTACACTCAAATTTCTCTAACTGTGAAAATATTACTTCAATTGCAACTATATTTTTCAAAGAAAATGTCTTTGATTTGTTTGATTTTTTTTTTTTTTAGGTAACATGATATTTATTCCTATTAATATTATTTTCTGTTGGGAAGATTTACAAGGTACTCTGATGGGTATAGTCATTCTAATGGTTCTTCAAGGGCATGCTGCTCCAGAAGCATCTCTGTGAGCAAGGTAAAACATATCCTGTAATTATCAAAATAAAAAAATTACACTGAAAATTATTTCAATTCTACTGTTAGAGAAGTCAAACCTTTTTGCCTTCTTGTTTCTAGCAGGGCCAGTCTTACCTACTTAAACAGGCTGGTAAGACTGACTTTGGGAATTCAGCAGAACCCCTTCAGACAGTAGCTCATCTTCACAAAGGGTAAATCGGTGCTGGGGCTCACAGCTCTACCCTACCCATTTGTAGGGCCTGCCAGACCAATCCTAAATCTCCCCCGGCACTTGAGGAGGGGCCCATCTGGCAAATTTTGTACTATAGGAATTGAATGAACGTGAGAATCACGTGTTTTTAAAAGACATTTAATGTTAAATAAAAATCAATTATAAATACATATACAGATATGTAGAATAGTTTTAAACACAACCTATACTAAAAGTCCTTGTCATAGCTGATGCCATTAGAATAAGAGCTGCATTGTTATATATAATTAATGGTAAACATTCAAAATATGATTCAGATTGTTTTCTGTTACAGTAGAAACTTTAAGTTAATGTAGAATTGTCTCCCAACCATGATTAAACCTTTTGGCCTTGGAAGACAAGTAAATATGTTTCTTGATCAGTGTTACCTTAGTAACTGAAAACATCACCTTATGAGTATTAGTGACTGTTTCAAGGGAAAATAGGTAAATTTTTTTCCAATTGTATGAAAATAACATCTTTATTCTGATCATTGTGTACTGTGGGGATCAGCCTCTCTCAATAACCCTCAAGTCACTTGTCAACCAGCATATGCAGTCAGAAACAGTTTTGTATGAAGAAGAGTAGCAAACAAAATAATTTCTCTTTACACAAAGCAAATTTTACTTGAATAGTCAGGCATTAGAAGCATTCTCTTCACTAACATTGTTCACATGAATATTCAGTTTCACAGGCTCTGTCTTTGAGTTATTTTTTTTTGAGTTATTTTTTACTATTCCCTAAGCTGATATTTCATAGTAGTAATAACAAACAACAGGTGGGGAAAAAAAAAAAAAGGGGTCATGATATTCCTTAAGGATGTGTATAGGCAACACAGAGATCATTGTCATCCTCTTTGCCCTCCTCTACTATTTGCAATTTGGCTGTGGCTGAACAATATAAATGTCCCATTCAGGCACTTTTTATTCTCCTGAACACAGAAAATGAAATTAATGTTATTGTAGAATTAACAGGAAAGAATATACTGAGTGTAAAAATGAAAATGTGACCTGGTTTGATCTAAAATAAATATATGCTTATGAGCCAACACTCATTTCTAGGGTTCTTTTAACACCTCCCAACACTTAAACACATTAAACACACACTCATTTCATAGCACAGAACTTCTGCTCACTGACGCTGTACCCACTGCAGCTGTGAGGCTTCTTTATGCCTGTGAGCAGGTTCCCAATTCCGGCACTAAAACAGGGCCCACTCAGCATCAGTAACAAAAAGGGTGAACTCCTTGTGGCTGTGATTATTACTGTGCCAGGCTCCAGAGCCATCCAGTGCCCCAAGGAGCTGCCCTGGTCTCGTTCTCTGCTAGAGGCAGAGAGGTTGGCCCTTTGGGGCTGGTACAGCTGGGTCCTCTTGTTAGATTAAAGGAATTCACAAGGAACTGGATGATAGGTGGGTTTAGCCCCTTAAGGCACAACAGAGAGCTCAAAGGCAAAACTTCAAAAGCTATTTAAAGTGAAGAAGAGGTCAAATGCAAGTATTTTTCCAGTACATGCTGGTAGTTTCTCAATTTCTCCTCCCTTCTCAATGAAACCCCTTATTAAAAACAGGTACTTCTATGATGTCCTGGGAATTGTCTGCTGGTGGGCATCAGAGCTCCTCTGAGTGAGAATTTCCCCGGGAGTACCCTCAGGCCCTCTCAGCTGTGAGTTCTCTGATATCTGCTAAAGTGAGGTCACATTGCTACCTTTTCTTAACCACTTCTTTAAAAGTTATTTATAGGAAACTAATTTTCTTTGAGATGTCTGTCCCCTGAAGAATTTAGATAAAATCGGTCACTAAATTGCATGAGATTATAGATTGACATATAAAGGTATATAGACATCCATAAAGAAGTGAGTTCATATGCAAGCCCTAGGAAACCAAGCTAAAACAAAAAGGAAAAAAAAAAAAAAAGACACTATGGAATGATGAACAGCAATGAAGGGGGCATGTTTTCCCATTTAAAACAAGATTAAAAAAGATTAATTATTCAGTTTTTTTTAAAAAAAAAAAGGCACAAAAAAAGATATGGGCCAGTTTTACAACAGAGAGAGGAAAACAGAGGGGGCCAACCAAGCCTTCCTATTTTGAAGGACAAGAGGGCACTTTATGAAAACACAAGGTAACAAATTGAAAATAGAATGTACTTGAAGCAAATGACCTAGATTTTTAAAAGGCTCCAGCATACAAAGGACAGCATCTGCAACTGCCATAGCTGAGATGGCAATTACAGCAACTATTCATCTTAATAATTTGGAGAATAAACTAATTGCCATGATATAAAAAGTCAATCTTTTCACTATGATATATTACAAGCTAATATTAGCCCTGTTACAGAACAAAGCCCTGGACCTTCACCTGAAGCACTCTGTGGAGTGAGCCAGGACAACTGGGAACGATGGGGAGAGTTGTGCCCTGCCACGCTTTGCTGTTCCTCTAGCTGAGCTGCCATCCTAAGAGACAGCAGTACTCAGCAGTAAATTTTAGGAAACAACAGCTCCTTTCTTATTTCCCTTGTTAGTTACAGTAGGCACATCTCGCAACTGCCTCATCAGCTACATTGCTTATTAAAGAATTCAAAGGGTTTGAAATAAACAGCCCTTGCCCTTTGCAAGAAGGAAAAGCTAGGTTTGATTGCTTAAACAGTAAATATTGATTATTCTTGGAACTACAGCTTCTTCATTTTACTGTGGACAATTTTTGGGGTTTATTGTGGATAACACATACCCTTAAAGACAGCAGAGAAATATCATTCAAGCCTCTCACAGGAGAGGTGTGTTTTGGAAAAGTCATTATAGTATTTTAGCTAGCCTCTAAAGTGTTCTCATATTTACACTAGGATTGGTATTATCTTATTTCATGCCTTGGTTTGACCTTGTTCACCTAGATACCATGAAAACAAGCCTATTATTTTTTCCCCCTGACAAATATGCTGAGGCCATACTGAATCAATTACAAGGGCTAACAGGACTCCTTCAAATGAAATTGTCTCCAGAACAAATTGTGATTCTTCAGTATATTGTGTCATTAGTTTTATGTTTCTGCACTGAGCTCTCAGTTTATGTAATCTGCTGTTCATTAGTCTCTTGTGATCCTCCAAGCTTTGCTCTTTGGTACTTGAAGGAACAAATAAGTTAACCTTTGTATTCCATTCTTCACATTCATCCCAAGGTTTATCTGGATGCAAGTCCACATCCATTTTAAATTACTTGTGATGTTACAGAAAAACTTGCTTGAGAAATCTGCTGAGCTCCTCCAAATTCTTAACAATTATTTTTACATTGCAATTAAGCCCTCTTTCACATTTTATGGGGGGGTGGGGAGGGCGGGGAAGGGTATAGTTTTCCACAGGTTTGAAAACTTATACCTTTTGGGGTTTTTATGTAATTTTTGCTCCCAATTTCTTTTCAAGAACTTAATCTTATGAAACTGAGGTTTCATGATGTATTAGATAATCCTCTCAGTGCTTTTAAAGAGTTAGTTTCCTCCCTAGAAAAAGAGATATAAATTCACCTCCTGGTTTATCTTCATTACCCATTTAGTCCCCATCCTTTTGAAGCATCTCAAAATATTTGATGTACTAATTCTCACAACATTTTTTGAGCTACATAGTGCTATTACTTTCATTTTATAGGAGCCTAAGATCATAGAAGTGTGTTTCTGAGCAAGTGACTGAATGAGTCTCCAAATCACAGTGTAGCCTAGTGCCTTAAACATTTGTATCTGTACGATTCTTCATCCTCCCTTAAGATGAATAAAAATTGTGAAGCAGAACAAACAGAAAGTCAGTAGATTAACAGTGTTATCTATTCAGCTTTGGTATTTCTATTAATTCTTTTCTGGTTAATCTTGTAAGAAGCAGAAGATAAAAACTGAAAAGCTTAGCATAAGTAGTAGAAGGGACTAATAATTCATTAACCTTCTACATTTCACTCACAGTTTAAACCAAAGCAAATGCTATTCTAAAAGAATTTCAAAGTAAATAAATATGTAGGTTTTGTTTTGTTTTTCTTTTTTAGAAAGGAAAGGCAATCTAACATCAGTGTCATTTTGTTTCCACTGCTAAAACACTCAGAAGCTGCTGTTACCCTGACATAATGTTGGGCAGCTGCTCAAATGTGTGTTGCTATTGACATGAAGAACATCTATAGTCTGTGTGTTGTTCTGTTCAGCTTCTTTCAGGGTTGAATTGTAAGACCTAGGATTTTTTTGCAGCTCGCAAAAATCACTGTTGGTTTTCAGTTTAATAATAGACAAGAAACTAAAGAAACTTCTGGTGAAAATAGCCAAGCAGTATCTTTCTTTTGTTTGAAATTTCTACTCAAGTAAAGCATAAGATAAACACAATCAGCCAAATATGAATCTGGATTTCACATCACAATCTGAGAGATTTCAGCATACAGCATAAGGTAGCTTTTTTTTCAGGCAACATAAGGCAGCTTTTCTTACCCCAGCTCCATCCTTTTCGATATCAGCGGTGTACAAAGTTCCAGTCTAAGGACTTTATTTGATTGGTGGGACAATTTGGATTGTTTATCATTCTTTGGCACAGCTTTGACTTTAAGCATGCACAAAATTCAGGAGTATTGGACCTTGGAAAAAGGGAAGGAGTTTCAATTCCATCTCTATCTCTCTTAGTAAAAAGACATAAGTAGACAAGCAAAATAGAGAAGAAGAAAAAAAACAAACAGCTTTAATTCCTCACCATATTTCCATCACCAGAGAAAGACTGGACACACTGAAAAATTAGCAAGTACACTTTGCTACTATCTAACTATACACTTATCCTCCCATCTGCCTCTGCCTGCCTGCAGAGTAATCAGAGTGAAAAGGACAAGATAGGGTATTATAGTGTGTATCCACAGAGGAGAACACACATCTGTGAGGGTGTAACACCCACAACATGTCATCGCAGAAAAATGCTTCTCAGTCACACACTGACACTGCAGGCATTTTCAACACCTTTTATAATGTACACAGATCCTCCACCCTTTGTCTCTCTGTGCTGTAAGCAAGGAGATATATAAAAATGTACCACTTCCTTGGGTTATTTTTTGTTCTTGTTTCTGTTTTATATACCTTGAAGTCAGGGTATCATTTCAGAGACTTTTCCAGAAGGGTCGAAGTCAGAAGGCATTCATGGGTACTATTTTTAATTCATCGCAACTACCAAAGATACTTTATACCTTACACAAAGTTAGAGAACCTGTGTAATCTCTTAAGCACTTGAGAGAGTGAAAGAACACAGGTTAATTCATAGCTTGCCATGGAAGATCACCTGAATATTGCACTTCCAAACACTGGTCCCACAAAACTGAGATGACATGAAATCATATTCTTCCATTCCTTTGTATCCCTGACAAGAAAAACAAGTCATTCCTAATGGAAAGCTTGCTGCCAAACCTCCTCAAGAAATATTTCGCAGGCAAAACCAGAAAAAAAAGTCATAATGAAACGCCAAAAATGCTTCAAATCAGCACTGGTAAGAGAAATGTTTCTGGGACAGGATGACCCAAGTATCACCCTTATTTATAACTGCATGGATTAAGCTAAATTATGATTATTTGTACTGCTTATTTCTAGGCTCTGCAAACACTGGACTCCAAGACAGACCTCATCCCAAAGAGTTTGTAGGTTAAGAGCAAGTCATTTGGGAAAAAAAAACAAAATCCCGTAAGACAATTGGTCAAACCTATATGGGTCACATTGCTAAAATTAAAATTCACAATTCTTGCAAAAGGCATGTCTCTCTTAGAGTTAAGGACATAAAGAATTTAAACATAACCATTAAAACACTTTGATTTTTATAATCCTCAATAAATTTTTTTCTTACTAATTTTCTTCTTTTCCACATTTTTTGTGGTTTTTAATAGCTCTAAGCAAAACAATCTGGACTGCCTAGAAATATTTTTGCTTTCCTGAGGACTTGAATTGTAATAAGATGGGAGAGTAATGGGCGGAATAAGAACTATTTTTTTCTGAGGTTTAAATTAAATTTTCTGCTTTGTTCATTTTACAAAAGCCTATTTATGTTGAGTAGAGCAAACACATTATTCAAGAGAGCCACACACAAGATAGAGCTATGAGTTACCACCCTGACAGAACATTAATCCTACATATATAAGGGATTTTTGTTTTTTCCTACAGAATAGCCTGGAAAAAATACTATTACAGGATTTTTTTATTATTATTTTCATGCCCAGAGGACCAAGCTCAGTAAACCCTCTGGTAGGGCTTTTACAAAAATATATTTTGAAAGAGTTCCCTTTCTTGTAAAGCACACAGTTTAAATAGACAAGACAGAAATCAGAAGGGGAGGTTTGCCAATAAAGACTTACTGCCCTGAGTTTTGTAGAATTTTTTATAGTGTTTAGTTATTATATTCATAGGTATCTAATCCCAACAGCATCTCTGATCTGAAAACAGGAACACTAATGAATAAATCTTGTATTTTATATTTCACTGAACAATGAAAATAACTAAAATTTGTGTTTGTGTGTGTGTGTGTGTGGTTTGTGTATTAAGGTCGGAAATACACCAAATCATACTGAAAGTCTTTCAGGATAGCATACATGTGGAACGTGTTGGGGTTTTTTTGGAATGCCATGTCTTACAGAATTTCTGGCCTCTTATTTCTTGGCCCAGGAAGCACATCTTGTATGAGACCAATCAGAAATAATAGCTTGGAATAACAGCATATGAGGGCCACAGACATAAACACAATATTTCTGAGGCCATTATATCTATATCAGTGTTACTGAAATTTTCCAACATTAAAAAAAAAAATTAGGAGGGACTAGCAGACAGATGACAAACTCACAAAAGCTATGTTTTCCCAGGAAAATAAGCTAGAGATTTTAAAAAATGTACCAAACTCTAGTGTCATGAAGGATGGTTATTTTTTCCTCTGTTTTGAGTTTTGGTTTTAGATGTGTCAGAAGCAGAAATCTCACCTGAGTCTGTTAGATTAATCCTAGTCAGTTTATAAATCCTGCATGTGATGGGCCCTAAAGGTTTGGTTATGCCAGTTATGTTGGGCTCTATAGCAAGTATATGAAAAAATCACTGCTCAGGTTATGACGTGTTATCTATCTCCATCCACAAATGACTTGATCTGGTAGTCAACCTATAAAAACTTTTCAGAAAGATTACTTTAAAATCCTTTTTACATTCAGAGCCATGTGCCTCATGGCTGATAGGCATGAACTTTAAATAAAGCAGCATCTCATTTGAGTAATATTGCATGGTGTGGAATTGTCCACTGAAATTTTAGCAGTACACTTGACATGCCTGAAGGGTATGATATGCATAATTTCAATAAGCTAGTAGTTTTGTAGAGCTTGAATTGGAAAGCGATTCACTCCTGGATACCGTTACTGTACTGCTGATAAATCAGACATGAAAGAATTTGTGATTCAAATTAAAACTAGTTTCAAGTAAAAGATACACTTTATCGTTGCGGAATCCTGCAGAATGGTAGTTCAGCTGTGACAAGCCAGCTAGACTTTGTTGTGAAACATATGTAATAATATTAAATAAATTATAGACTCATGCTGTGTGTTTCTGGTTCCATAAGGGAAGAGAGGCAGGGGAGCAGATACACATTTAGCAGGCATATACTGTCTCCTGCAAAGCAGGACACATGCCAGCATGCTCCCAGGAGAGAAAATGCTGAGAAATTCAAGCACGCCTAATCAAACATCAAAGGAAAATATCTAATGTCAAAGAGATCCTTTCTTTTCTCTCTCCTTGTGCCCCTCAGGTAAACAGCAGATAGGATGAGCTGTCAATAGCATTGATGCACCACCAGGATTTACTGTAGATTGTCTGCTCACACAACAAGATCATAGTTTCAACACTGGAAAAGCATCTTAATCCCCAGCTGCCAGACCATTTGCTTTTCATTTAAATACAAGTTTCAAACAGAAGGATTGCATAGATACTGCTGTCCTTCAGTCATCCTACTCTACAAAACAACCCACTGTGTTAGGTGCATTGTTTAAGAAAGCTCCAGTTCAGTGTTGAGAAGTCAGGCTGGTCAGGTACAATCTGCCTTGAGTAAATCCACCTTCCTGTTCTTCACGGGGCGGGAAGGGACTTCCAAAAATATTGGTTCCCGGGGACTGAAGTCAAGCTGAGCAACCTGTGGGTCCCTGGATCTTCCTTCTTGCCCACCATTTTTCCAAGAAGGTCTCTGCTCTAAAAGATGCATGGAGACCAAAAAGCTGCCATACCTCCAAAATTCCTGCTTGGTTTGAACTCATCTCTGAGAACACCCAAACCTAACTGCTTTTATGAATACTTATCCAGAGAAACAGAGAAGCTACTTCAGGTTGTGCTGAAAAAAACCCTACGTTGAACAGTGTCTAGTTGAAAACTGAAAACTCACTTTGACAATGTCCCAACCATCTCTCTTTCCAGACTCGGTTGTGCATGTAAAGCAGATGTTATAGAACTGAGTTTGTTCCCTTTGACCTGAAAGTTTGGTAAGTAAAACTCTTATGCAAAATAGGAATGACATAGATATCCCTTCTACCTTAGGAAACCAAAGCTGTATATGTCACTTCTACCAGAGGTGTGTCTATCCTGTTCTTAAAAAACTACATGGACAGAATTCCCTTGAACTTCCCAAGGCATTTTTTTGTTTCTACACAGTTGTCTATCTTGTCTTTTCACCTTTCTAATGACAATTAAAGCTTGTGACTTCCTGTCATTTCCAGAATGGAGAAAAATGGATACGTTTTTCCTTATCAGCAATGTAAGAATCATTTTTATCATCTCGTTACTTTTCTGTGCATGTTCACTATACTTTGAGCACAGTACCCAGAGTATGATACAGCCAAGTCCCCACTATGCTGAGCAAAGACAAAACAGTCTTTGACTTAAAAATAGTAACCTTTTTTATGCATCCTAATTTGTAGTATGCCTTTTTCACAACAGGGCATTGCTGACTCACATCAGATTTGTTACCCATTGTAGTATCCAGATCATTTATGATGGTCTGGTGCTAGCTGAGTTCCCTATGTGAAACATGGTCCTTTCTCATTTTCTCTCTCTTCCTTCCCATTTAGAAGAATTTGGGTTTCATTTTGTTGTTTGCTCTTCTTTGGGGGGATTTGGAGCACCTGAGGGGGAGCAGGTTCTCACTGGTGGTTGTAGAGGATGCTGCAGTGTTTGCTTTGGAAGGTTAGAGGTGTAATTCTTCAAGAGGGATTTCAGGCTGTGGAACACAGAAGACGAAGATACCTCTGTACTCCACACTGGTGAATAACTCTCCTGGGTCTCTGTAACTGTAATGTGTCTCTAACAACAGTGTTTTGAAAATAAAATCTTCAGAAGGTCTGGAGATTCAAAGTCTCTACTGAAGCATTTGGTGCCCTTTGTGTAGATCATGGTTTCCTGAATCGCAAAGACTGGACTCACTTATCTGCTCCTATAGGGATAATGTATTTTGGTGAAGTCCCCATGTGAGCTGTTTTCAGCTCAGTTCACTGAAACTCTACTGGCACAAAGAAAATTACCAAGAGTGAAGTTCTGATGAAAACCAGTATTTAGAAAAAAAATGCATACACAAAACCTTTTGGATCCTCTGACATTTCCCTCTGAAAAAGTCAGATTTTACTCTCTGTGAGTTCTTGTAACATATGCTTAGTTGTAATGAACAATAAGTACCCTGTTTGTATTTGACCTGAAGGAAAACTGGTTTTGAATTGTTAGGAAGCAAGCAACATCAGCCTCAGAGTTAAATACCTTACTGCAGTGGCCTGAAATGAATGTGACACAGCAAGGCTTTGTCTAGAGCCAGAGGATTTTTTTGAAATTATG
The DNA here is from genome assembly GCF_003031625.1 of Empidonax traillii. Taxonomy (NCBI): domain Eukaryota; kingdom Metazoa; phylum Chordata; class Aves; order Passeriformes; family Tyrannidae; genus Empidonax; species Empidonax traillii. The sequence goes on along the minus strand of NW_020955194.1, from coordinate 6,260,862 downwards.
AAGCAGTTCTTGTGCATGGTACACACGCAGTGTGAGAATCCTGCTGCCCAACAAAAGCAGTCTGGGAGTGCCTTCATTAGCATTTTACAGTAGGCTTTTTTAAAATACTAAAGGGAGAAGCTTTTGTCCTAACAAGGGGCACACCTGGATGAGGACAAGGACTGTTTCAGCACAGCTGGCTCTTTCTCAGTTAGGGGGAGAGAAGGGAACGAACAGGAAATAGGTCCTGCCTGGGGGGACATTGGGAAGATGGACAGGTACCACCCCAGGAAAGCTCCCTGTGGGTAGAGGATGGAGGAAAGGAGTCAACTGTCCATTATCTTCGCTTCTCTCCACCTTTAGCCTCCAACATTACTATGCAACAGAGAAGCAGAAAGAATGTTGAGTACCCTGGTCTGCCCCTGGTTTTGAATGCAATTGGGTGTTTTGTTTTGGTAAATCTGTGGTGGTTTTGAGTTTGGGCACTGTGACAGCAGCTCTGAGGTGCATTAGCACAGGCAGAGGGCTGTAGGTAGCAGGGCTGTTCCATGCTCCCTGCCCCTCCCAGGTTAAGACCCCCTGAAAGCACTCCACTGAAATAAAACAGCAGGGTTTTGTTTGTTGGGTTTGGGGTTTTGGTTGTTTTATTTTCTAAATGAAGCCAAGAGCTACAGTGACATGAGAGACTGAGTTGGGTTTGAGGCACAAGTTAATTAAAAGAGTGAGGAACACACAGAGGATACAAAGATTGCAGTAGGTAAAAGACCAAACTGAGGAAGCATTCCCTGGAAAAAGCACTTACAAAAGAACTAGAGATCATTTAGAGAATGAGGACAGTGAAGAAACATGCATGTAACATGGGAAATAAGAAGTAGAAGGAGGAGCTGGAGAGAACATGGGACAGGACAGGCACCACTAGGGCAAATGACAGCCACAGGAGGAGGAGAAATAGGGGAGACAGGTGAAGGGTACAATATTGGAAAAACAGCTGGAGGCACACACCTCTATGGGACAAGACATGGGCTTGGCACTATGTTCACACAGTGGCTTCACACAGGGTTCAAGTGATGGCCCTTGTCAGCACATATTTTTCCCATGGGCAGCAGTAATTTCACTGTGTTGAAATTATGTTTGAATTCAATTTATGAACCATCCTGTCCAGAAGGAGGATGCTAGCCACAGCTTTATTGTCAGTATAGAACTGAGTAGCGTGAGTTTTATCATTGTCATTGAAGGTTCAAAGAAATACTACTAATTTTAGCATTTAAAGATATTGAGTAAAACCTCTAAAGTTTTTCAAGGTCTGCTATTTCTATCTGGTACCTGCAAAGGGACCCACTGGTTTCTTCAACTAATCATTAGCTGTTGGCAAGAGTATAACCAGCAACATCATCTGCTTGAAAATCGCTGGGAGCAGGAAGCAGAAGGGAAAAGAGCATCAAAGGTTTCTGTCCTTTCACATACACCATTCAAGAAAAAAATTGAATACTGAATTTTGCTGTGAATCCTGCAGTAGTCCCATGAGGTAGTCCTGTTACTTCCATATTACCAACTGGTACTGTAGTAAGAGCTAATATTTTTTCTGTTTCTCAAAGTATCATGAGAGTACAAAAAGTAGTCAGAAGTGCCAGCCAACTGGCATGATGCTCATGTGACTTCTCCAACTGTGCAGCTGCTGCCCTGGCATCCTCTGTTCTTTAGATAGCAACAGTTGCATATATTAATTATGCCAGCAGGGAGATAGCAAGTTTATGACAGTGCTTAGAGGAAAGCTAAATGCACCTGGCATTTACACAGAAGAGCAGAAAGGGGAGCATGCAATGATGTTTCCTTTTTACTGGTAATTTAAACAGTTGCTCTCATAACTTGGGCACTCTGGTATATGATGAGGTGAGGGAAAACACATGTTTACGCTAATACATAGGCCTAATCACTCTTAAATGTTTTTAGTTACTTCCCTTTCAAGGTCTTTGGCATGTGTCGGCTTGGATAAATAATGTCTGCGATGTCCTGCTTGCTTGTGTCCCCTTTATTATGGGAAAATGTTTTGCAGATTCCCAGACCTGGCTCCTGGGCTGTGACAGACCATCAGTGACTCCCCAGAGCACACGTAGCAAGAGGCTGATTAATATTGGCCGCAGGTAGAGCTCCCATTACTGCAGAGGCCTTGACAGCTCCATGACCCTCGTCCCTCCCGCCGGCTCCCTCCAGTTCTGCTGCTTGAACAAAGCATCACTTCAGCATTGTTTACTGCAGGAACTCAGCCAGAGAAGTCACAACAAGACAATAGACATATAATCTGATAACCTTGTTAACTTGGTTGAATCAGAGCTCCTAACAAGTAGAAGAGTTTAAAAGTGGAATAAAAATATTACAATATTTGTTGTCAATGGCATTTCAGCTGTGTCTTTGAAAATGTAGCATTTCTTGTGCTCTTATTTAAGATTAAAGCTAAACTCAAGGACACTAAACAACATGAACAAGGTCAGAAATGACTTAAGAAAAACCCCTACAACAAATCCTAACTAGAGCAGACAGTCAGACTTCTTCATTGTGTTCAAATGCAGCACGTAAAACGATATAAAAAGATGTGAATGTGCCATTACAAAAATCTCTGTGCAGCAACAATCTACAATGCATTGTTCCAAATTTTATTAGGACTAGGTTGTGACAGTGCCAGAAATTTTATTGAAAGGCAACATGTATTCACACTTCCACATTAGCCACTGAAGAGCAAATCAGTGATCCCAACCATTTCAATCACTGCTCCTCCAGGAAAACAATCTGAAGTATTTCCAAATACTTCCTTTCCCACAGCAGTTGCCCTGATCTGACTGGTGCCCTTCAGCAGGAAAGAAGCCAGAAGGCAGCTCATCCCACACAGCTGCTCCTCCTGGGCTTTGCTTCCCAAGAGAGAGTGTGCACACGTGTACTGGTCAGAAAGCATAAAACATATTTTGGTCATCTGTGACTGTAATTTTTTTCTCCATTACCTGACCATAGTAATGGTTCATGTTAAAGCATTCTGACTTAAAATTCATTCATTCATTCACTTTAATTATAGATACAATTCAATTATAAAGAGATTTCTAAAGACATTTATAAACACTTTAACAAAAAATTGTACACAGTACTTAATAATGTCTATAATAACTAGAAAGAGAAAATGTTATATCTGTGGTCCCAACTTTCTTTCCTTGGAGGAATCATATTTCACACTGGATGGGAATGTCATTTTGCTTGTACTTTTTCCCAGATGCTAGAGAAGAGCCTTAATGTGAGATGCTGCTAAGCACGGGACTTTTTTTTTAATTTATGGAACAAAAATTAATTAAAACAGTGGTATTTGTTCTATTTTTAGGCAAGATGAGCAGACCAAAAAAATGTAAATAGTTGGAGGAAACCCTTTGACTGAGATTTGTCTGTCTTACAGTGTTTCTGAGACTGGCATTAGTGACTAAAAAGTAAACTGTTTCCTGGGAATCTGCTGAGTGCTGAGCAGACATGAAAATCAGATCACTTTTCTACATGCCAGAAAATAGATTGAGAGGTCTAACTTCAGGTAACCAGACTTGAAAGTGCAGTGAAGAATCAATCTTGAGGAAACTTATTGCTCCATCTGTACAGTTACATCAGTGTAATTTTTGGCATAGACATTAGTTTCATAGAAGAAATTGTCTTGTTTATCTTAGAAAAGCTAATTCAGGGTCTGATTTCCCTGGCAGAAAACAGTAGCAGTTATACAGTTAGACCTGTGTTCTATAAGAAAAGCCAGCACAGTAAAACCATTTTTACCTCTTTGAGCTCTGTTGCCTGAGCTAGCAAGAATGTCTGCGTGTGAGTGGCAGGACAGGCTCCTCACTGTATTGGATGGGAAGAGAATGGGAGGCCCCAAATCTCTGTTTCACATGACCAGAAGAAGCAGGGGAACTATCCTATACGGAGCTGCTAGGGATGCAGTAGAGGACTTCAACCTCTCCTATCCTTCGAGGCGAGGGGGGACATACATTTTCTGAGAGGGTTCTTCAGAAGCTGGAGCTATGGTTAGGAGAGTCACCCCCTTCCCTGGTGCTGCTGGTAGACAGGTGCCCAGGGACGTGGTGGACTGGATAAGGCTTGGGCAACCTGATCTAACATTAAAATCCATGTGCTTTAAGCAGGAGTCTGGGCCAGGTGGCCTCCAGAGGCCCCTTGCATCTTAGTTTATTTTAGGATTGTTTAGCGAAACAGTTCTAGAGAAAGAAAGAAGAGAATCAGCCAGTTTCCTCTCCCTCCTCTCTCCTCTGCCATAAGCAGGGTACACTAATGTGCAAACAATTATCTAAGAGTCAGGAGATTATTACAACCTATTAAAAAACAGTTAAAAAGTAAGCATAGTAAGCACTTTCCTCCACATATTTTTTCCTCAGTGTCCTAATCAAGGCCTGAATGCTTTTTATATCTTTAAAAATCTCATTGTATAACAGCAACCATTTTGGGTTTTTATTTATGTCCAGTGGAATGTTCATATTTTCTATGCTAAGTACATTACTAAAGCCCTATTTCAAATCACAACACTTCGGCTTACTGAGACAAAGGTTCAAGGAGAGTTTCTTGATTTTGTTTTTTCTGAAGATCACAAAATAATGTAACAGCTTTCTTTTTTAATAAATTTAGCTGCAACAAAGTCAATAATTCTCTGCTGGCATCAACATCTGAATCTCCACATGCCTCTGAGAAATAACCCTCTGACAAAGATCAGGAACCCCAGTGATGACCCTGATCCAGCAAACAATGGAACCACGGGTTTAAAGTGAGAGCTATCTCCTTACCTACTCTGATGATGTCTGGAACAGAAAGGGTGAAATTGCTGTTCTAGTAATCAAGCTTTTGAATAATAGAGCTGAGATCTATATGAAACCAGCTGCTTAATTTCTGCCTCTAGAAGGTGTGCTCTGGGTATTCTACAACTGTGCTCCAAAACCTTGTAGAATATGAGAGTTTTTAGTTCTGCTAATGATGCATGATATGAAAGATTAATGTTTGGATAGCTTTTAATCCCCTGAAATTTCTATTAAGAAAGTACTTTTTCACTGAACTGTATTAAATAGTATCAAAATACTTTCACTTGTTGGAAAAATCCCATAGAATTAAAAGAGAAGAGTTTTTTTCCAAATATTTTAAGATTACAGAGAGCATTATTGATTACCCAGTTCAGTAATATTTGTCATCTATCTTTTTTTAACACTAGCAGACAAACCAGGACTCTGCATTTCTACCTCCTTTTCTCCAGTTAGGGAAAGCATGTGGTTAAACAGTGTACCTGTCTGTTTTCACAAATTCTCTCTTATTATATTCTCCAATATTTGCAAGTCCTGTGTGATTTGAGGAGACTGTTATTTTTTTCCCAAGGTGAAACTGAATAAAATTGTGTTTGCTATGCCCTTGTCTAATGTTTAATGTTTAATATTTGTTTTGTTATTTATCACCATAATGAATTTCAGATAAAAAACACACCAAAGTTTCTTCAGCCTTGAATATTAAGCCCGTAAAAGTAGATTATGGAAAGCATTTTAGAGTTACTTTACATATTTGTATTTAGTCACCAGAAGCCTTCTGCACATTGTGTCATCCCCTCTGAATTTCAGAAAGGTGTTGAGCACTCTCACAAACTTGTGGATCTAAAAAGGAAGTGGACATATTTTGCATAATCTATCCTTGATGGCTCAAGTCATGCAGGCTGATCTTGCTACCACCTTCTCAGGAACCACATAAATAAAATTCTTGCATGGAGTAACCACTTGCCCACATTCAGAGGAAGTTGATATTTTGTAGCTTCTGCTCTAAATTTCTTTATATAGATAAAGAAAAAAGATAAAGATAAAGAAAAAAAAATTTAAAAATCTCTCCAGAATTAGCTCAGATTTCACGCAGTAGTCTTCCAAGATTAATAAAAAGATAGATTCTACTCTTGGCATAACCAGTCAGAGAAATGAGTGTCAGCTTTAGACACTGTCCCTTCTCCAAGTTTGAGCAATATTACAGGTACTTCTACCTTAGACAGTTGCAGAAACTCTACTCATGTCTTTATCTGTCAACAGCTGTCAGTGCCTCCTGGATGTTGCTCAGGGTCCTGGAGCTCCTACATGCCTCAGTCTCCCAGAATTCTGATTTCCCATCTAAATGTCCTACCCTCACAGACCATTGAACTCTCACTTATCCTGCTATTGGATATTTCATATAATAATGTGAATTTTTTTATTGTTGCCTATGTGCAGTCTTTGAAAAAAGCTAAAAAATAGAATAGGTCCTTCTATCTCACTGGTAACGATGCTATTGGCTTCCAAATGTGGAAAACAAACTAGATTTGTTTTCCCCCGCAGGAATCTTGACTTTTTTTTTCTTTGCTTTAAGATTTAGTTGCTAAATTAAAATTTAGGCAGCAGCACTAGAGGACATGCATTTTCTGCACTGCGAACCTGTTACTTTCCCACCTCTGAAAGCATTTTTCTTGTCACTTGTTTATCCTGCCTGGGCAATCCATCAAAGCAGCAGGAAAAGGATAAAAGCAAGCAGATTAAAGCTTAGAAAGCTATTTGCAAATCTTCTGGTTAATTGAAGGGCCACTAAGAGCATTATAAGTAACTCAGTTTAGGCATATGTAGTAGTGTTCTAGCACTTGCTGAAAGGGAAGGAGCAGTGTCTGGCAGCCACTTGAGTTTCATTGTGATGGCTGGGGACTGTGCATTAACCAAGATACAACCTGAATGAGTTAGCATCTCCATTACCCTTTTCCTCAGGATCCCCTTATTCTGAGTTGCAGAAGACATCAGTGAAAACAAATGTAGTGAAGGGAGCTGCATCTGCGTGGTATCCCAAGGAGCAGCAATGTGGTCCGTGCTGCCACATCACACCCTTTGGAGGTTTGGCCAAGCTCCCATTCCTAACTTTTGTTGTGTGAAAACGAGGGCAGAGCAAGTACTAACTACTAATGAAGCAAAGGCCAGAGAATTTAATGACACTTTTCCTTGGCTGTGGTGGAGAGATGAGTCTGTGCTTGCTGCTATCCCTCTCGGTCTCTCATTGTCTTTCACGGGGATAAGTAAAGCTTATCACCTCAGTGAGATCTTGACTTCCATAAACTCTCAGTAAGAAGGTTTTCCAGCTAATTTCCCTAAATCCTGAAGCAGGTTCTGAAATCTGAGTAGAATTACTCTTGGAGTGAACACTGAACAAAGGATGAAAACAACCAAAAGACAAATCAGGGGGAAAAACTACCATTTGGGGATTATATAAAGTAAATTCCTATTATCTTTTTATTAATGTGATGTTGACTGATGAGGTATTGCAACTCCATATCATATTCCTCAACAGCTTCTCCTTTTTGAAAAACATAGTGCTTTTTTTTTTTTGCCATAAATTATAGTTTTGTAAATCCATATGGTTTGCAAAGTCACAGAATAAATTATGGATACATCTGAAATACCATCTGCATTTCAGGGCTCCTTTACCTTTCCACAGCTACTGTTATTTCACTAGATTCCATGGAAAATACATTAAAGGAAGGGAAAGTGTCTCTGAATGTAAAGAGATTGAAGTCATTCCCCCCAAATTTGTTGTGTTTTATAGGTCAATTGACTTTGAAAAAAAAGAATTATTAAATCTAATGAGATGAAACCCAGTGAACCAATAAGGTTTTATAATATGGCAAAAAAATGTCTTCTTTTACCCTTTTGTATACAGACACTATTGTTATTATTATCTAGCAAGCATGTCAAGGGCATGCATGCATCATTCATGTCAAAGGATAACATTCGTATTAAGCATTCAAATTAAAGAGAACTCTTATTAAAAACTAAGCGAGTGAATTTGTTTCTTGAACAGAAGTCAATGAGGTTTATCTGGTGGGGTGATGTTTCTGTGCTCAACAGCATGTATTAAACAATGAGATGTGGCAGAATACAATGCTGAAGGTTAAAATATGACTAAAGGTGCATTATGAGTCACAAGGCTGAGGGAATAGAGATTTCAGTCTGGAGAACAAGGTAGTCGTCTCCTGAAAATGGACTGCCCAAAGTGACTTATGATTATTGTATAAATATAGAACATGTGTAATGCCATGGTTAACTATGGATTTTCAGATCTAAGGTCATTTTATTACCTGATTGGAGGTAAACACCGACAATAGAGGCAGCTGTCTGAGGTCTCTGAAGCTCTGCAATGCTGGGTCTGTCTTGAGACATTATTACACACAACTTTGGAATAGAATTCCATGGTTAAGGATGTCCAGAGGCACGTCTGACACTGTAATAGTGCTTACTGGGGGTACAGCCAATGCAGTTTTCCAGCAGTGTGAGGGCTCCTCAGTGAGACTCACACACTGGAGCTCCAGGACCTGCTGGGCTGGGGCAGGGTCAGTAAATAAGCATGGCCAAGTCCATATATACATATTGACTGGGAAGAATAGATTCAAGTTATTAATTTCTTAAAAATTGCTGAATGCTTGAAGTCTGACTCACTGAACTTTTTAACTCAGCTGATAAGCAGGAGCCTCACACTCTGCTCCATATTTTTCAGGTGTTACACAAATCGTATTATTTTGGAAGCAAGGTTAATATTACTTAATGTTTGAGCTGTAGCTTGAATATATTAATTTCAAGATTAATCATAAATATTATGAAAAAATGCAGTTCCTGGCCTAAAATCTTGAACAAAGTTAAAGACTTGTTTATTTCACTGCAGTGTAAGACTTATTATGGAACCTCATTTGAAATAGAAATAACAACCTGTTATCAAATTATAATTTAGAAGCTGGCACTAAAATTAAACTGTCAGCTGTTACTTAGAAAATTAGATGTATTTTTTTTCCTTTTGAACCAAGCCTTTAAATGTTCTTCTAAGCTCTAGATTGATGCTGAAATCTAATTAAGACAGCGTGTCCTATGTATTCTAATATTCTGAAGTCCATTTCTTATTTCTCGGTGTACAGTGATCAGTATACATTTTGGAGTGTATGAATACTTGGTTTCTCTTTATTTATAGAGTTATCTTTATTTATAGAATTCCCAGTGCTTTGTGTTTGCCTACAAGAACTTTAGGTTAATTCAAATCTGAACCAGACTGCTTGAGACATACCACTTCAAAAGATAAGAAGATGACATCTCTCCCATTCATGAATAGTTCTTCAAAAACAGCATAAGCAGCTTCCAAGGGGAAACTTCTACTTGTGATCAAGCAGCTTAAAGAAGCATTCTAAAACCAAAGTATAAAGAAAAGGTTTTGCCAAGTGCATAAGCCTGGAAAGGTCAGTTCACTTAAAAAAAAAAAAAAAAAAAAAAAAAAACACACCACCCTAAAACAACTCCAACGGATTTCATTGTTTAAAAGGATGAAATACATTCCATGCTACCTAATTAATGGTGCTTTACCACAGTAATAGGTAATGTCATATCCTACCCAGCATCACAATAGCCAGTGAGGAGACTGGTCCCCAGTTCTAGCATTTGTTCCAACAACCTAATGATCAGAGGATCAGCAATGAATTCCCCAAGAGATATTTGTTCTTGCATTGAGAAGTCTCTTGCTTAACCTTTTCCAAAACTGTGAATCCCACACAATAATTAAGAAGTCTAATTGAAAAAAGAAAAAAAAAAAAAAAGGTTGATATTTGTTTTTTTCTTCCTTTGATCAATTGGCTTTCTCTTTCATTGCACTATCTTAGCTGACGTCTGCAATGCACCATGTCTTAGGCTGCTTTGATAAAAATACCTCAAGTTCCTCTTATTCATCTCTAGGATGTTTATTATTCATGTCTAGGAGTTTATTTTGCCTTCAAAAGCATGCTATAGGTCATTTATGGTTTTATAGATTAAATGATCTTAACTAGAAGTTAATGCAAAGTGTTTTACAATAAAAAGAAATAAGAAGGGGGAAACAGTAAGCATGACAGTTTATTGAAGTATTTCCTACCTCTACCAGCATTCACCCTTGTGAATTGATAAAATTCATGAGGTGCAATTGATAAAATTACATAAATACAGTTTGTGGTTCAAAATCAATAGTATGCTCCCAGGTCTATGTGGAGATTTCCAGGACATTTTTCTGCCTTTCTTTCGATGTCTTTATTCTCCTATCCATCTTGCTTCTCTTCTCATGGCTCTTGTCATTATCAGACATTTTGTGCTTAAAGCTCTCATTATTATCTGCCTTTTTTCCCATAGAAAAATTCATTTTATGAAGAAGAAAATAGAAAGGGAGAAAAAACGGCTGTATGTAGTAATACAGCAGACGAGTCTCCTATTCAACTATACATAATCGTATTCCCAGAATAAATAAAGCACTTTCTTTCATATATCTTACTTAGCACTACAGTCAAAACTTTTTGAGCTTCAGAAGAATTCAGGTGTGGGTATAAATGCGTGTTGAGTATGTGTGCACACAGAAATGGAAACAAAGATGAAAAACAGCTTACTAAAATCAATATGACTATGACTCTCTGGCTACACCTGAGGATGGTGATTCAGAAGGAAATGGAGAACTGAAGTTTCTCTTTTCCTATTAAAAGGCAAAAAGAGACTTTTGTTCTGTGCTAAACAAGAGCTGGGAGACCAGGCATGACACTGTGATGCCTGAAAACACCAGAAGGAAACATTTGCAAGGTTTAATTACAGGGCTAAGACCGTAATCAGTCTAGAACTGAACAGGATAAATAGAAAAACTGAAAAGCAGTTTGGGAAGAGACTACATTGGTTATTTGAGGTCCATAAAGATGTTCATTACAGAAAAAAGAATGGTGTGATACTTAATGCATGATGAAGAAACTTTTGTAAGCCTGTTTGCTGCTTCAGGGTAATTCACAGAATGGAGTAATTTCAGAAATTCTTTAACCAACTGCATATGTGAAATTATTAAAAGTCGGTGCCTTGGAAAATGGTTCTATGTGCACAAATTGAGAAAGTCTAAGTCATGGATTGCTAGACTCTATAATGTTCATGTAAAAGAAAGGAATAGTCCTTTCTGCTTCAGAAATGTCTTGTGGCAGGACAGAAAGATTCAATTGTCACAATAATACATTCCTCCCAGTTTTCCAATTTGTTAACCATCTTTTACTTTGTCAAAGTGGGCTCAAGAGTTATTGCTATATTGAGTCTTCAAGCATTTGTGGAATGTAGTTAATTTTCATATGCCTCCAAAACTCAAATGTTCACATGACAATTCTCTAAATTACACACCTCACTAGAAAGGTCTTCAAGACCTTCCTGTCCTTACAAACCATACCCATATACTCTTATGAAGAACAGGCTTTGGATGTACACACTGTCTTCCAGTGTTTTTCCTTCAGATGCCCTCATAAGAATATTTTTCTACTCTTTTAGAATATCCCCCTTTTTCCATTCACATATAATGCCAATCCTTTTTAGCATTATCTAAGTTAATTCCTTTAAGTAGTGCCTCTTTCCAGAAGAACCTTAAGAACATTATCCTATATTCTTTTTTTCCATGCTCCATCAGTATTGAGACGTTCCTCCTTTGGTCACCAACAGCTTGAGCAACACAAGCATCTTTGCATGCATGATCTGCCTCATTTCATTGTTTAAGCATCCTTTCATTTTTGTGACATTGCCAAGAAATATCAGCAAAGGTTTATCTTTTCTTCCCAATAAAAGCACCAAACTGCCAATCAATAACAACAAGGTTTTATATTTTCTTTTCTATAAGTGCACCAAATAATGCAGTGGCAAGCAGTCATCCTGGAAGGAAGACTTCAGACAGACTTGTATTCAGTGATTGTTTCCCATGGACAAGGGCAGCTGGAGAGCCAGGCATGATTTTATCCATTTCCTGTGGACCCACAGCAGCATGGTCTCAAATTCGGTTCCCCACTTTGTAGAGATACTGTTATCATTCCTTTTCAGAAAACAAGAAGCCTATTAAGCCCTACCTAAGATTAGCTGGCTTGGGACAGAACATAAAATTGAAAAGTAATGCAAGACAAAAGCAGTAGCTTTGAGGTCACATCACTGTGTATCATCTATCTATATTGCAGTCTCATAACCTTCCTGTCCAAATATTATGAAATAAAATGCTTCTTATTGTACTTTTATGAAGTCGAGAATCTTCCATTAAGAAGGCTCATCTTAAGGCCACAGTCCTTTGTTATGTTACCTCCACAGTGTTCTTCTGCTGCCGTGTCTAAAAGGAGGAATAATGTAGACATTGCTAGAGTTATTGTAGTTACAATGTTATCCAATTGAAATTTAATTGGAGTATTAAAATGTATGATACTTGTGTGAAGGACAGTCTGTACCTTAGGGGTTTTTTTTTTAAGAACTGGTAATAGTTAGGCTGTTTAAAAAAAAAAAAAAAAATTAAAATTAAATGTGTGTTTTTCTCCATTGTGCTGCATCTGTTTTCTGTCAGAATGAATCCTGCTGATCTTGGTTTCAAGGTTTCCATTCTGTGTGCTTTCAAACCAAGGTCAAGCAGTAGGCAGCAGAGGGACCTTGAAGGTGTCATTGGCTAGAAATACATAAGCTTTATAGCTACACCACTAATTATTTATCATTCACAGAAAGAAATATAGATGGGCAAAATGATATAGATACTGGTACTTCTATAGCTGTATGCACACCAGGATCACAAAAGACAGAAGCTTAAGATTATTTGGCTGTGCATGTGAGTACACGTGTGCATTTATCAGTGAGCACAAATGTCTATATGGTGATATGTGTTCTTACCTCTTCTATGTCCAGAATGACATTGTTTCCTGTGTGTGCTATTTTGCTCACACATATGTTGTAAGAAGCCCGAGAAATCTATGAAGGGAAAAATCATTTAAAGAATGTAACAAGGCTATCTGTCTAGTATGATTATATACTACTCTGTGTTTTTTCAAGGTGATTTCTTTTCATTAAAAATAAAGCCCTTGGCATGAGGCCTTACACCTGAGAAGGCAGACATTTTTTTAAATGAGAAAAAAGGTTACTTTAATAAATTGGGGCCTTCCCTGTATTCCTTGTTGTGTTTTTCCTTAATTTTGTTTTTACCTTGAAGAAAGTGCAGCATTCCCATACACATTACCAGTAACTTATGGTTGCTCATACATTATCTGTTCAATCTGAGTTTATAGGAATGATTAATGCACATTCAGGACAGATATCCTGTTTTTCTAAGGAAGCTGTGTCTTCTGAAAAGCAGCAGCAGCAGAGCTTTATGTCTGTCAGACAGACACCATGCAGGCTGACACATCGGACTCTTGGGAGAAATAAAAGACAAACCTGGCCCCAAATAACTCATCCTCTGAGTCTCCAACTCAGCATAAGAGCAGTTATTCCTCAGCAGCTTCTGGGCAGGTGGTCTCTATTAGCACAGCACATTCAACCATCCTGGCCCTGAGTTGTCCAGCCTGGGTAGATGCTGGGATCCACCTTCCCTGTGCCACTGGCCACGGGTCCAAGTACTCCCACAGTGTTGCTCCCTGCAGTCCCACCATGGCACATGTGTGCCCCAAGGAAATTTATCTTTGGGAAAAAACTAACTTTGTGCTTCAAGTTGTTTTACAGGAGACCAGTCGCCAAGTGAGAGAGACCTGACCAATGCTGATACCAGTATCTGACGATGAAACAAAAAACCAGTCCTAAAACCTGAGCTGTGATTGTAACCGAAGTGCCAAGGATCCGAACCGAGCTACTGTTGATGCTGAAGTCGATTGCTTACCACAAAACAACTACTCCAAAGGACTATATATATATATATATGTATATATGCGCGGGATATAAGCAAATACGTAAAATATAAATGTTACGTAAAATAGTATGGAATAAGGGGTGGAGAATGTAGTGGTTTTGAATCTAGGCCTTCCTTGGTGATCAGGTTGTAACCAAGGAACCAAGGTCGTGTTCCCAGTATTCCATACAATTTTACGTAAGCAAGAGTATAAATAAGGAGAGAGAGGAAGCTCTCACTC
>NW_020955194.1:6243970-6245793 GCF_003031625.1 Empidonax traillii | reverse complement strand
ATCTTTAACTTATTAGTAGTTTTTATTTTTTATTTTACTAGTAATAAATGTATATACTGTTTTCCCCAAATCCTGTCTCTCTTTTGTCTGCAAATACCTTCTCTCAACTAGTGGTAATTACGTGGGGGGTGGAAGGCAAAATTGACCCAGAGCAAAACCACGACATTTTTTGGTGGAGAATGCGGGCAGATGCGGGCAGAAACTGCCTAGAGAGGCAGTGGCCTTGTGTGAAAATCAGCCATAATGATTTTAAATTAACTGAGAGAAGTCTGCAGACAAAAATAGACTAACTGTATGTGCTGTAGTTGTGATAAAAACACAATAATAGAGTTAAGTAGTAATGTTGTTTTAATTTTAATAGAGTAATTTTCAATTATAACTTGTTTATTTATAGTTGTATGTTTAGTTATAGAATTTAAAATTTCTTGAAGTGTAATTCGCAAAGGCGAAGGGGGGATTGTCGTGGTTTTGCCCCCTCAGCCCATCCCTGGGGCTGATGATGGTTTTGTCCAGGTGATTTCCGGACAAAAAGACCAATCAAAAGTCCAGAAACGCCTTTGCTAATTACATCTTCAAGAAAAACGGAAGAGAAGGTTGTTGGCGCAGTTGGAATTAGAGTAACAGCCATGTAGGGGAGAGGAGTAGCGGCCCGAAGCAGGGCCAGACTCCCTCCTCCCCCGGCTTGGGCCGGGGGGGGAGCAGGTGCAGCACTGAAGTCCTCCCTTCTCTCTTGTAAGAGAGTGAAGAGAAAAAAAAGTTTAAAAGACGGACTGCTTAGACAGAAACCGCTGTGGAAGAATTCCAGCCGAAAGATAACGGAGCTTCCAAGGTCAGAGCTAGCAGCCGAAACTGCAGCAAAGAAAAGTAAAGTGCGAAAGGGGGGAGGCTTGTTTCCCCCCTGCCTTTCTGCTCTCTCTCCTTAGCAGGGAAAAGACTGAAAATAAATCCCTGCCACCTGTAAAAGTTTGTTAGAATAAGGAGACCTCCCATGCAGCTGATAAAGAAGTCTGTGGATGTACCAAAGAGAACCAAGGCTTCATGAAAAGGACTGAAGTGAGACAGGGTCCTGGTGGAGATTTGCAACCCTGAGGGAAACCTGTGCTGAAGCAGTGATGACTCAGGTGAGATACCGAGATCCGTGCGTGTGTGGATCTATACTACTGTTAAAGTTTTTGTAACTCTGAGAAATCTCATGCTGGAGCGAAATGGCCCATGTGAGATGCTGGAACCCGTGTGTGTGTGGGATCCGTACTAAACCCATGCTGAGAAGTCTATCAAGGACTGTTCTCCCATGGAGAGGGACCTCCATAGGGAAACAGGGGTGGACTCTTAAACCATTAACCCCTGTAACCTTGTGGAAGAAGATCCATAGTAAGCAAGTGTCCCCTTGCAAGCCTATGGAAGAAAAACCCTTCGGGACCTGAGTAACCTCCATCCTTCAGTTTTAGCCCAGGAGGGGGGTAAGCCCAGCCCTGGAAGCCAACACAGAACGAAAGGGAGAGAGAAGAAGTTCCAACTGCAATGAAAGTGCTGCTGCTGAAGATTTGTTACTAGAAAGAAAAAGAGCCGGAACTCTGAAGATACAGAATGAGACTACTTCTTCTCCTTGGACTAATATAAAAGGGAAGAAGTATTTTTGTGTAAATATATATAGCACTTTAACTTGAGTAGAAATTGCTATAGATATAATTCTTTAATCTTTAACTTATTAGTAGTTTTTATTTTTTATTTTACTAGTAATAAATGTATATACTGTTTTCCCCAAATCCTGTCTCTCTTTTGTCTGCAAATACCTTCTCTCAACTAGTGGTAATTACGTGGGG
>NW_020955194.1:6184301-6243063 GCF_003031625.1 Empidonax traillii | reverse complement strand
AATTGCTATAGATATAATTCTTTAATCTTTAACTTATTAGTAGTTTTTATTTTTTATTTTACTAGTAATAAATGTATATACTGTTTTCCCCAAATCCTGTCTCTCTTTTGTCTGCAAATACCTTCTCTCAACTAGTGGTAATTACGTGGGGGGTGGAAGGCAAAATTGACCCAGAGCAAAACCACGACACTACTGTATGGCTTTCTGCACTTTCTGCAGTCAAAGTATGCAAAAATATTCAGGCTTCACAAATATAGACAGTTTTCATAAGAAAAACCCTCAGTGCTTGAAAGGAAACATGAGTTTGATTTATACAGTATATGGCTTTTTTATTCAAACTGCCACAAAGCACTGAATTTATGCTGAGATAAAAAAAAAAAATTTGGAATAAAAATCCCTTCAATAAACTTCCTTTCTTTAATATATGACTGAATATCTTTCAGTCAAAATCATTACTGATCTTAACAAACTCATATTTCGTGGATTTTAGAGGAAATCATGACATTTACTTATTAGGAAATAAAAAATCCAAAATATTGTTTCTCAAAAAAAAAAAAAAAAAAAAAAAGGATACTCAATTTACTGCTTTTTGTTCCTTTATTTCCTTGTCGCTTCTAAACAACTCTGTGAGATAATGATCAGCTCCCAGAGTTTCTCCTTTTGTAGGAGAAACACCTGCATTTGCCGACCATTAGTGCTGTGTCATGCTTTGGCACCTTTGTCAGTTTCTTCAAGTTCTTCCTCTCAGGTGGTGATGACATTTCATCCCTCCCTTCCCCCCAGCCCTTTATTTTCATGATTACTTCCCACTTTTTATTGCTTTACTTTTTTGCTGCTTCCTTTCTGCCTACTTGCCCAGAGTGGTGAGATACAACATTCTATTGTTGATAAGGACAAAAACCCCTCGTTATTTTTAAGACTGATAATTGATGCTGTATTAATGTGGCAAAGGGTACATTGGTTGACAAGGACCTCAACATGACCCATCAAAGTGTGTTCAGAGCCCAGAAAGGGCTGCATTAGATGAGTGGGCAGCAGATTGAGGGAGGTGATTCCGCCCATCTGCCCTGCTGACACCCCACCTGCAGTGCTGCATCCAGCTCTGTGATCCCTCACACAGGAACAACCTGGACCTGTTGGAGCAAGTCCAAAGAAGGGCCACAAAAATGATCAGAGGGCTGGAGCACTTCTCCCATGAGGACAGGCTGAGGGACTTAGGGTTGTTCAGCCTGGAGGAGAGAAGGCTCTGGGGGGACCTTAAAGCCCTTTCCAGTGCCCAAAGGGAGCTTACAGAATTTTTTCAGGAGTTTACAGAAGGAATTTTTACAAGGACATGTAGGACGTGAATATAGGGAAGGATGGTCTTAAGCTGAAGGAGGGTAAATTTAGATAAAATATTAGGAAGAAATCCTTTACTGTGAGGGTGGTGAGCACTAGAACAGGAAGCTGTGGATGCCCCATCCCCGAAAGTGTTCAAGGCCAGGTTGGAAGGAACTTTGAGAAATCTGTTTTAGTGGAAGATGTCCCTGCCCTTGGCAAGGGAGTTGGAACTAGATTATCTTTTAAGGTCCCCTCCAACCCAAACCATCCTGTGATTCTGTGATCATTCGATAGAAAAGGAAGTTTTACTGAGATTCTAGTGTCATGAGGACTGGAACTAACGAAATTTGGTTTCCACAGGATTAATTGGTTATAGTTGAGTTTCTGATGACTGGGGTGATGAGGCATTAACTCTCCCTGAAATGTTTCCTTTGGGACATGCAGTCACTTTTCTCTGTGTGTGGAATCTTATATACTTTACACAAACTGGACATTTATTTCAGCGTTTTTTCAAAGTGGGCCTGAAAAGCATTTTCCTTATCTCCTCAGCTCACTAATATGCTAAAATATAACAACTGAGATTTCCACAGGATGGTCAATCTGAAATCTGCAAACAGATACAGGCTTATGGTGGAAGAAAATAAGTAAAAATAGGTCTAAAAAAATTTCCATTTGGCATATTAGTTGGGGAGATGGGAAGATGGGGAAGGGCTGAACTACTTACAAAACTCAACACACATTGACAAATTATTTTGATTTCCCTATAGATATATTTCAAGAGAGCAATGTACTAATTTAAAAAATTCCACATAGCTGTATTTTTGATTGTGCAGTGTCCTGACAATCCCTTTATCCAGCACTGATGTAGCTTCTCTTCATACACCAACTCTGGGGCACTGCAGACTTTGTGTTACTGTGACCCAACTGCAGCAGTTTTGCATGAGATTCTTTACAACTGAAAAATAACTCAAATAGCATGTTTTATCAGAAATGGTTTTTGATAAAAAACGCGCTCCACAGGGAGCACGTCTAATCCAGAGCTTTCTCCACAGGCACTCTCTTATGCACCAACAGCATCTGTAATGGAAATGAGCTCCTCGAACTGCCACTTTTAGGTGTGGGAAATGGAAAGGAAAAATGAACCCACAAGGCAATTTCATTAGTCAGAAGGCAAATGGATGTATATAGGATTTATAAAGCTTTTTTTTAACTGATCATTGAGCTTGCTAATATCTTGTGTTGCTAACTGGGAGTAGACATATGACATCTGTGTTGTTTTAAGTGTTTTGGGAGTTTCTGAGTATCAGTTCTGCCACTGTTAACACTGACAGCAAATTGCTGATGCAAGGTCATCATAATCCTGGAGATAAATATCAATACTTCAGATTAACTTGTTTTTTTGGGGATAGCACCATCTGGACAGCTCTTAAGGTGTGCCAGTACCATAACGAGCTTTAGTTCACAAAAATTTCTTTGCTGCTTCTTTGTTATTTTTCCCCTGCCAATTAGAGTGAACACATTCCTTTCTTTTATTGTCTTTCATTCCATCCCACAGACTCACAGCATGTCAAGGTTGCTGAATCCTGCAGAGAGAGTGAGAACTTGATCTATTTCTCATCAGGAGAAGTGTGATAGCTGTGAGGGATCCCAGCTTCTGTCCCTTTCACATCAGTGCTGGCATGCTCTTCCAGCTGGACTTTCCTTCTTCCTCTTCCCTCCTGGTGACTCCTTTCCTCATGGGGTCACTTCCTCCCCATGTGGCAAATGCCTCCTTGTTTGCTCTGTTTCTCTACTATTAAATTATATTATGTTTGTTGATCCAGTGTAAAATTAAATACAACCTATACTAAATAATTCCTGTGTTGTGAACCCATTTGTGTGGGGATTTTTTCCCAGACATATTGAAATAAGTAGCAACCTGCTCACTGAAATTAGTGAGGGTCCATTACATCTAGTGTTGCATTATTACTTCTATTGTGGGAACTGAGATTTCTGTAGAATTTTGCTCTATAAAACTGATTTCTGATTTTGGTTTCCAGTACAGGGAAACCAAAGAATGACTGAACTATGAACCACAGACCTAGGTAGATTAGATAGGTCTGACTGCTGCAGAAGTGTGCTGGAAAATTATTGCAGTGGAGTTGAGCCAGGAAAAGATTCATGTATTTTAATCCATGCTGATTAAATGAATATTTTTCCAGTGACATTTTACATTGCACAGGCAATCTGGTCTATTCAAAGTTCCAAGAAACACTAATCATAAAGGGGCTGTAAGAGTCTTTATTAACAATTTAATTTCTCTAGGGTATTTAATTCAGAGACCTTTAATACTGTGTTTGACCTTTCCTCTCCTTTCCTGCAAAGTTTTCTAATACTGCTCCTAAAACTGATTTTTGGGTCACTGTAATCTTTTTTTTTTATTCTGATTGTGAAAGGCAGCTTATTCTCATTCTTTATTTCTAGAAGCCACCTTGGAGTCCACAGACAAAAGCCTCAAATTTTCTCAAGTAATTCTCTTCAGTTTCCTAATATAAATACTTAAGCCTCAGTCTACCTAGAGAAATACAGTTCTAGTGAATTAAAATACACAAATGAAATTACCTACCACTTGGTATTTCTTGTTTCTGGTGTTTAAATGAGGTCATGTGAACTTTAAGCTGTAGTAAAATGTCTATTTATATATTAAATAGACCAAAAATTACATTTCTTCCAAATTTGTTTCCAATAAACTTCATCTTTTTTTAACATATTGCAAAAATTGTAGTTAAGCAAAGGACCATATTATAACACTCCATGTTGGTCTTGGTAAAAAATAATTTTGCCTTGAAAATAAACCTCTGTTTCCCCTTATTTTATAATAGAGAGTGGTGAGGAAAAAAAAAAAAAAAAAGAAAAAGTTAATATTCAAATAGTGAAATGTTAGGAAGGTCTTTCAGTTTTCCTACATGAAGCTGTGCCTATTTTATCCCATGTGTATTTTAGCAGGAATTCTGCCCCTTGGTTCACTCTCCAGGCAAGTGACAAGCTGGATACCCCTAAACCCAGGACAAGGCCTCAAACCAAGAGCCAGGTCAGGACCTAAATCCATCAGCACATGAGAGCATTGAGGCATCCATCTCCTCTTTCTTCCTGTTCCTTCCTATCCCTCTCCATCTGCAAAGTAAAGCGCAATCTCCCCATTTTCATTTGAAGTGAGGTACCCCAGGGAGCCCCAGCCTGTTTCCCGGGGCAATTCCCAGCTCCCAGTTATATTTGCTCTCAGCTGCACTGCTGTACCACGCTCTGCAGGGCCTGGGTCCTTGAGATATAATTATTATTTCCTAACCCTTCAAGCAGAAAATTTCTGGAGTTATCATTTATTCCAACTGCAGACAAGCATCTCTCTACTTATCTCCTTCCTTTCACACAGTGAAATGTATCCCTTTTATTACAAATAAATGCAAATACTTATTAGCAGTGTGTGCAGCCATTATTATTGTTGTCCTGGTTAATGCTGTCTCTGAGGCAATGGCATATGAAATACTGCTTATAGCATCCCCAAGTAGAAGCAAAACTGCTCTTAAAAATGTTCTTTGCAGAGTTTAACACAAAGAACGAAAATAAATAATGTTAGGTCCTTGCCAGGATCTGCCCATTTTAAACTTTTCAATGGCACAAATCATCATTAATGAAGCACTTAACATTACACTCCCGACAGCACTGCATAAAAATTACTGCAGTCATCCAAAGGATAAGAAGAAACACGGCAGATAACTTCTGGAGGGGAAAGATTTATGCTCTTTTAATGAAATTTTATGAGTCCAAGTTTACATTAGAAAAAAGCAGGGGGAAAATATTTATCTCCTAAAAGCTTTTGGGGGAGACATTTGGAAGGAAATTGTGGAGTTTTTCCCCCAAATGAATGGAAGAAAGGTCAGAGAGCAAGGTCTCAGCAGTAGTGAATCTGGTTTGCATCATCAGCTATTTTGATAAAAAATTAGTGTGGCTGGAGCCATAGGACACAGAGATTTGCATTATGATGCAGAATAAAGTAAATTCCATTATACAAGTCCCCTCGTTACATGGTTTTAGTCACAGTTTGCTCCAAAAATAGCTGATGGTAAGATCAACAGCAGGTGTCTAATGCTTAATTTCTTTTCTGTTTATTTGTAAAAGCAGAATACCATGCTCTTTGTACTAAATTATGCATGGAAAACAATCTCAAATTCATATGCCTGTAAGACATGGATCAGCTCAAAGACTCCTGTGTGTGATAAAGGATATGACAGTCTGGATGAGAGTCTGTGAGGAGCAAGAGGCTTCACTCACCTCCACTCAGACTGTGGCAGTGTTTCTGTGGAGACTGAGCAGGTCCCAGTGGGGGTGGGGAATGTGCCTCGTGGCACAAGTTACTCAGTGCCATAAGAGAGGGCTACTCATTCCAGACTGCTCCCTGGTGGGAAATGGGTTTTAAACCAGGAGCTGGCCAAGGGGGAAGAAGAACAACTCCACAGACAGTAACTGGCATTTACCATCTGAGAACAGAAAAGTGTAGGAAGGAAGGAGGAAGCACGAACAAATTAAAAATTTCAATGCCACATTTCATCCAGAAGTGATTTTGAACAGAAGTAGCAGAAGAAAGAGGTAATTTTAAGCTTTGTTTCATCATGCCTGGAACTGGAATAAAAGACTTGGGTACTATGAAGAAAAAAATACCAAAAACAAAGCAAAAACCATTCTTTCACAGTGTTTCACACTATTCAGTCCAGCAAATGCAGAACTCTGTTCTCCTATAGAAAGTGTTTTGAGGAAAACTAAAGCAATATGTTATATGGAGAGAGGAGTTTTGCTCTCCTGAGCTTATAAAGATAGCATCTAGGTTCTGAAATTCAATTTGTCTGCTTATCAAGAGGAACATTTGCTCTCCTCATTGCAATCAATTCCTACTCAAAATAAGGTGATGATGTCAAACGCATATATTTTCTCAAACTTGATCCCCTTGGCTGAAAATTTGGGATTTTTTCTCGATTTACTAACCAAAATATTTCTAAATTTAGTCCTTCTTTATTTTCTGTCCAAATACTTAATCTATTTAAACCCTGTTTGCATTGTTTCCCACTTTCTCAGAGGTTAGCATCATTCACTAACATATTTAGCTTATCCTTTGCAAAGAACAGATTGTCTTCGTGGAAGGATCATAAGGATCTAAAAGAGTCTGCTCTCTGTATTCTATACAGTAGTTCTCTAGAGCATTACAGATTCCCCCAAAATGCTTCTGTGATGAAATAACAAATAGTAGAAAGAAAAGCAATAGAAAACTGTGAAGAATTCACATGACTAGCCAAGGAAACTGTTAAAGAATGTTAGCCTGAAATAAATTCCTGTTAATCCTAGATCGATATTTTGCTGTTATCTGCACCATAGATTGTTTTAGCTGTCAAATTTATAATCATTACAACAATGCCCCAAATAGGAAAAACAGAATTAGTTCTGTGAATAAGTTTCTATTAAATATTTACTAAAATACCAGGCAAAAGTGAAAGTAACTGTTGCTTTTCTTTAACCTTTCCTTTGTTAATTTTGCTCTCTATCCAAAATGAGTCAAAAGCTCCTATAGTATAATCTTTTTTTCTTTTTTTATTAGAGTAATGTAGAGGAATTGGTGGGTAAAGCACATCCCATCTTAACAATTGTGCAACCATCTTTCAGAAATAACACTATGATAACTCTGCCTACAATCTTGTCATATAATGTTTTCATTTGACCTATTTTCTTCCAGTGTTCCTGATGGTTGCTGTGGGAAACCAAGACAATCCTGAGCTTCTGTTAAGCTGAAATGTGTCCCTGTGGTTATTAATTTTTTGAAATATAGGCCTAACGTTTGTCAGCACAGAAGCTGGAGAAGATAGGGATTACTGGATACGTGATAAATGCTGAGCGTGACAGACTGCTGGAAATGTGTTAGGTATCATGAGGGGAGAATTTCAAAGGTAAAAATAGCAGTTAAGTGCCTTTGAACATTAATGAGAAGTTGGTAGATGAGCATCTGTATCTCTTGATTAAAATAATGACAGTGGGAAAGAATGAAAAATAATTTGGTCACTAGAAACCTGTTTCTTATGCAGTCTTCAGTACCAGCCTCTTTATACTGAAATGAGTTATTCTAAGAGGTCACCTCATTTTCTCTTTATTTTTTCCACGGAGTAAAATTGCGCGCTTTACTCACCTGTCCAATTAATCAATTCAGCCTGGTTGGAGCTGAAAATGCAGGTTAAATCTAGTGAATACAAAACTTGGCTATTAGAACAGTCCCCTCTAATCTCACCAATTTTCTCTTCCCCGCGTTGAAGATAACTTTTATCTTACCTCCTTCTGCATTCAGCATCCACACAGTTCTGTTCTAATGTTTTGCACAGTGCGATAAAGGGAATACCAAAATTGGGCAGTCTGACTGCCCCAGTATTTCTGTCATCATGTCACTGTCTCACTGTCTCACACTGACTCATGTGAGTGAGTCCTCCCTGTGGTGACTGTACGTGGACACTTATCTCAAGAGCAAGAACTGACCAAGCACTGTGTTGTCATTGTGTGTTACTAGGGGCAGCCTGCTTAGCCTGAAAGGACTCTGAAGAGGTAAATACTTCGATTTGTTTTCCTTTTCTTTGATGCATGACAGTTTGAATCAGTGAACCTACCATATAGCCACTGTGTAACAAGCAGGCTATGCAAAATGAGTACATGGTAACACACTACCTGGAAGGTGTTCAGGGACCAAGCTGTGCCTTCAGAAACACCTCCTGATCAGCTACTGTAAATCTGGCACATACAAAGAGCCTTTATGAAATGAAGCTTGTCAAGCCCTGAAAGGAATAGGGGCGTTTCTTTGCCTTGTTGCTCTGAAGGCCAGAGAAATGTTTCCAGTGAGGCTGAAGTAGCACTCAGGCACCTGAGCTGCTCTTCCCAGGGCTGCAGAGGAAGAACAGCCACGCTGTGACCTTTGGCCATCAGCAGATGGAGGTCCTGCTCCACAAATCACCAACGTGCCATCACAGCCACAGCTGCAAGTGGTGGGCAGAACCACTGCTGGTGCATCTGCACTGGCACATGAGGAGGCAAAAGAGAAGGTTGAAGTCTCAACTCTTCCTAGGCTCAAAAAATAAAATGCACAGTAAAAGCTCCTGGTTTGATAGGTCTTTTATGATAGATGAAACATTATCTTTGTAGCTGTTACCTGACATTTTGAGCCCTTCTGTGGAAAGCCTTTTCCATCAGAAATGTTATTGCTATTTATTATTTTCCGTTTGGTTTGAGGTGCAGCTTATACACAAAGCAAGTTATCTGTCTCATGAGAAATAGACATCTACGGCTCATGGTTTGAGCTGAAAAGAGATCATTAACACAGTGACATTTGGGGAATCATTAGCAAAGGTGATAGGTACCCTTGATAGCCTGAGGAGAGGTTTTACACAGTGCATAAAGATCGTAAAGACCTTCCTCCTGAATATCATAAAGAATTTCTGCCCCAGTGGCAGGAGTCATGCTATGTCTGCCAGTACAAGATTTAACTATCACTAATGTAAACACTGGTTCTGTGAAGACTGATTTTCAGTTTAGATAGCTAAAAACATGCATATGTTGGCTTGTGAGACCTAATGAAAGCATAAATAAAAACAGGGTGAAGTAGCTAAACACAGGGAAGTCTGCCTGAGAAGATGTGCAGTGATGCAAGCTGGAAGCAGGGCCAGGTGAGACACCAGCTCACAGTGCAGTGGATGCCACACTGCTCTGCTGCCAACAAGCACTGTGTGATGACACTTGCAGAAGCTCCTGATAAGAGATATTGCATAAAAAACTGTAGCTTGTTTTATATATTAAATCAAAGACAAAAAGATATGTTTGATAAATTCACTAGGAAGAAAAGAAAAACAGGAGGCCCAGAGAGAAGAATCTGTGTGCTTTTTTACTACTGACTTTTTTATCATCAGTACTGAATTACAGCTCTCTGACTGCTCAAAAAAAAAAAAAAAATGTGTCTCTAACTAACCAGTGCTAAAATTCAGAATAAAAGTTGTTACAACAGAACCATATTTTCCTCTTCGTCTGTCAAACTGACTGAGGCAATTACACAGCCTAGTATCTCTCTAAAATGCAGCGAACTGCTGTGGCTAAATTCCTTCTTTTCTACACTTGAGCACTCTTCAGAGTGTCACTATTTATGCACAGAAAAGGTAATGACTTGGACAGTAATTTCCAGCAAACTTTCCACATGCCATTCTGTCAATAATTTTCATTCCAGGAAGCAGAAACATTTCAAACAATTTTGAAGTTTTGGAAGGTCCACTGAGATTTCCAAAATGGATTATAAAATGAAAGACCTACTCACCATCATTAACATTCATTTTCAGCTAACAGTGACATGATTTAATGCCCAGGATATCTGGTTTATTTTGTTTTAATTTATTTTATTTCAGCGGTATGTTACTGCATTTATGATCTATGGATACACATAGGATGGCAGTATCTGGCCTTCTTAATTCACAGCTCATCATCTTTTGTCTCAGCATTGAATACGTTGTGTAATATACCAACAGGTTCCTATTAACACATGAAAGTTTCCTAATAAAGCACCCCATGTTAGGAAACTCAGATATCTTCTCCAAGGTCATGAGCACCTAGGCAGAAAATCCCAAGAAACATCTCCTTATCTGCTGCACGACGCTCCTTTACAGCTCTCTTGCCACATCCTCTCTCCCAGCACTTCTTCCAGCCTTTCAACTAGTTACCAGGTCCCTCCTGTTGTATCTGTGAGCCAACTCATCTTACTCCCTCCTTTTTCCCTTCTCTCTCTCACCACCTAGCTTTTCTCAAGGTTTTTGCATCATGACCCCGTTTGAAATACTATTTCTGGCTACCCTGAACACAGAGCACACAACTCAGTGCCTGAGCAGCTCCCTGCATGGTTTTCATTCAGAACAGAGGAGAAATCCTGGCTGAGGAGCCAATTCCCAGCACTGCATCAGACAAGCCCTGTAAAAGTGATGGATGCCTGTTTCCTCCCAGACTTTCTCTGAGAAATTTAGCCATGTTTTGGCAACAAGGTATCTGTCTGGAAAATGTTCTGAATGCTTTAGTGGTACTAATGCTCAAGTCCATTTCTTTCCTGTTATGTGCTTAACAGTAGAATTTCTTCTTTATAGTATCCTACCTGAAGTCTGTGTAACAGGCTCAGTGTCATATAGAGCACCGTATTAATAACTCCAGTTATTAATCAGCATAGCTTCACAGTGCTGAGAAAGTTGGGGCTGCTCAGCCTGGAGAGGAGAAGGTTCTGAGGAGACCTTTAGCACCTTCTAGTACCTAAAGGGGACTACAAGAAAGTTGGACATGAACTTTTTGCCAGATTTGTAGTAATAGGACAAGGAGGAATGGCTTTCAGCTGAAAGAGGGCAGGTTTAGATTAGATGTCAAGAAGAAATATTTTACAATTAGGGTGATGAGGCACTGAACAGGTTGCCCTGAAAGGTGGCAGATGCCCTACTCCTGGAAACATTCAAAGCCAGGTCGGCCAGGGGTCTGAGCAACCTGACCTAGTGAAAGGTGTTCCTAACCATGGCAGAGGGGTTGGACTGGATGACCTTTAAAGGTGCCTTCCAACCCAAATCATTCTATGATCAAGCAGTCAGCGAGGCAGCTTTCCCAGGGCAAGCAGCTGGGTGTGAGAATGCTGTAGTGATGATCCTGACCTTTGCCTGAGGGGCACAGAGACACAGGTCTGTCAAAATGGCTCGTGCCATCCTCCAAGCCATCAAAATGGAACTAAAATTCTGTACCACATACTGATGTGAGGGTATTAAATGGCCTCTGCACAAAAAAGGGAAAAACAAACCAGCCTGAAGACCTTGAAAGCTTGCTGATACATTAGTAGGTGTCAAAGAGATCTTTCTGATTTAGTCCCTGACAGGTTACTATTTTCTACATTTCTCAAGCAACTAAAACCTAGATAATTATCTGTGTATGTTTCCAAGTTCTTAAAACTCCAGACGAAGGCATTTTTGTAGATTTTCCTCTGGTGCGGATTTTAAAAGCTGATAATGGTGAAACAATGACACCTTGTGGCACAGAAGAGCAATCAAACCCACAGAGCTACAGGTTTAGATAAAGCATCACGAATAAATAGATGCCATTCCCCAAACTACTTTGAATTTTTGATGAGCTAATTTTTCAGCTACAGATTTTGTTCTTAGATCTTAAATCTAAAACTGTTCTTGATGGTTACAACCTTTGAAAGCGTCTGTTTAATGATGGGAATAATGTAGATGATCATTATTCAGGAATATAGCAAATCTCCAAGCTAGTTCTGTTACTATTCTTGCAGTGAATAGTTAGATGTTTTCACTTATCTAATACACCCGTTTTATTAAAAAACACTCAGTGTAATTGTTTGTTTTTTCAGTCTCCTTGACCTTACTTCAGGCAAGCAGGTGTTTCACATTGCACTGGCTGGCAGGAGAAATGCTATGCAGAATTGCTAACAAGAAAGATGTGATGCCTGTTAGTTTTATGCAGGTTAAAGGGAAGGCTCCAGCTGTCCAGAGTTTTCTCAGCAAGGAAGAATTTCTATTGTAATTATTTTAAATGGGCATAACTGAATGGAACAGATGTGATGCAATGTCATTTTACAGCTCTTATCAGATTTTAGAAGGTTTGAAAATGGTGATTTTGTATCAGCTGTATTAACTCCAGAAGACTGCGGAGTTAATGACTTGAGGGCAGCTCTTTCTTTAATTTGGTGGACCTATTCAAATCACAAAGCATTAATGACTGTAAGTGGATGAGAATTCCTACCAATCAAAAAAGATCCCAAGAGTGTAGCAGCCTCTCAAGTAAAATATTTCAAGTTTTATAAGTTTGTAATTACTGTCCCATCTACCAAGTGCCTGCTTTCAGTAGCAACACTAATTGCTGACCTTACCAATGTCTTCTTTAACCTCCATTTAGTCAAGGTATACTGCAAATTGTTGGGATTTTGAGTGAATGATGATCTGATTAGGATGACTGGTGAGCTATTCCTGGTATTACATTATGCAACTAAAACATTATGCCTGCATTCATATATTTTATAACTGTCTAAAAATTAAAATCTTTTTGTCAGCATAATAACATTGCTGGGACAGCACTTTCAGTTCCAAGGGTATTCTGGGGACAAGAATGAAACCCACAATGTTATATAAAAAGCACATCATCAAAGTGTTATACAGGAACAAGGTATATTTGGTGCCTCTGTCATTTGTTACTGAGGAGTTTTAAATCTTGACACCCTTTTTTCCATCAAGAGCTAATTTTTTTTTTCCAACCTGATGGTAACAAACTATATATTTTACATTGGCACTGTGGAAATTACAAAATAAATCATAAATAGTATTCACCTCATACATTAGACAACAAACAAGTCAAATTTACCAGCAATGGCATATGACTAATAGTGCACTTACATAAAATGTGATGCCAGGAAAACCACTTCTCCTCTTGTAAAGGAACCTGTAGTAGCCAATTATTGCAAAATCTAATGGTGCATTAAGCAATTGCTGCTGTGGGCAGTGCACATTTGAAAAATCACAGAGCTTGACTAACACACATTAAACCAAAAATACCACCCTCGTGCCGTGCCCAGGACTGCAGTGCAGTCCTTGGCTGTGCTCAGCTGCATCTCCCATCCACCAAAACTCATCATGGGGCATCCTACACCTCATCAGCAGCATGGGGCCAGCAGGTGAAGTGCTGCTGGGAGGTTTCTTGTCTGATGGGAGCAGTGTTGCTGGTCAGTGGGGCAAAGATGGGATGATTTACACCTCCCATTTTCAGTCCCTGTAAACTCGCTCTGCAGACAGAGACTAAACCAGCCCTCAGCTATAGCTCTGCTTTGCAAACTCTCATGTAGCTTGCACAAGTGCAAAATCTTCTTCTTATCCACTTATTTACGCCTCTCACCCCACCTGAATTCCAGCTCGCCTCGGCGCTGGAATATTTCTTGCATCCAGCAGTGCTACAAAGACTCACAGGCAAGACAGTTATTCCATGATCATTATACACGTGCTTTATTGCCAGGTTGTACCATCCTGTTATGTATGTTTTGTATTTACTGGGTTTACATCAATCCCTGACTTCAGTGACTCTTTGTGGATTTGCACCTTCAGTGGAGATGGGGGACCTCAGCTGCCTGCATGCTTGTGTTTAAGAGAACATAAAAGTGCTGCAAAATGACAGAAAATAACAGTTATTCTGCTTATGCACAGTAAAACAGCCAGGCAATTCCAAAAAAAAAGATGTTCTTTTTTACTCTTTATTACAGTGGCTTGAAGATAGAATATTTATGTCCTGATGTGCAGAGCAAATGAGATGATTTTACTTGCTTGTTGTCTCAATGACTCATTAGAGAAAGTGAGCTGGTTAACATTATTTGTTACGTCACAAAAAAAAAAAAAAAAAAAAAAATAGTCTTCCTTTCTCCCTTTGTTCTCATCTTCTCTTTGTAAAGTTCTCAGAATTAATAAAATTGGCACTTTCACAGCTCACAAATGAGAATTAACCATCCATATTGTGAGTCAGGAGATTGATTTAACCTCCCTTTGGCCCAACTGTGAACTACACCTGTGGTAATTTTTTGCCACCTTAAACATAAAGGCAGATGAAGAAATCCTGAATCCTCTAAAATCCCTTAAATATATTTTTTTTTCCTGTTTCTGAGAAGTACCTAAATCCCTCTGATTCTTCTGACCATTTTTTTCCTTGGGTTACCAGTCTTCTGATTTGCAATTACTTCAATCCTGAGGGTAGTACAGTCCCACCGCATAAACCAGAGGTTCAAGGAGGTCTAGTTTTGGAAATACTTGGAGGCTGAAATCTTCAGGCATCAGTGAGACTGTGTGTCATCTCCCCCCCCACCCCGCCCCCGAAAGCTTCCAAAATCTGTCTGCCTAGTAAAACCCCTTTGAGAGGTAATAACATTTTAAGATGTGAACTGCATGTCAGGATGATGGTGCACATTTTTACCAGAGTTTTACAATTCATTTGCTACAGCTCCAGCCAAATGTGGTATCCTGACAAAAAAAAAAAATAATGAGATCTTTCCTCACCATGGGCTTCCTGGCCACAAATATTTGAACTAGAATTAAGAGCTGCTAGGGCTCACAATTCCTCCCATCAAAATACAGCCACGGGAAAAGCTCCAGAAAATTATCCAGGGTTGAATTAGTATCTGGCAGGTAACCAGATGGCACAGATTTCCCATCTTGAAGTAGGACAGAGAAAAATACAATTAGCACCTTTTTTTTTTCCTTTTTTTTGCCTCCATTTCCACATCCATCCACTCAGCCAGTCATTCCTGTTTAGGCATTCGCCTTTTCTGCCACACCAAGCCGACCACTGAGCATGTGATGCTTGAACACTCTTCTGCTAGTAGTGAAATAAGCAATATTGTGAGTCACTTGGCCCTTGTTGAGGTGAAACTAGTAAGAAATGAAAGTGGGTATATGGCTAAAGACATTTAAATGTGGAGTAGGGCAGCTGGGAGGTACACCCTAAACCCCTACATAGCGTCTGTGGTGTCGAAGCAGGGCTGGATTCTCCAGGTTTGAAACACCAGCAGAGGAGATTTGAGTTTTCTGGCCCCTTTCTTCCTCTCCTTTTCTGTTCCACACATCAAAAACTTTTTAGAATGTCTTATACTTGGCTTCTTTGCTTGCAGCAGTTGTTTCAGACTCTCTGCAGACTCAGAGAGATAAGAAAATACAGGGTATGACCACATCCAGTTTCAAACTTCACTTCATAATCACTTTCTAAAAAAAAAAAATTACTTTTTCAATTAGCTAGTTGTAATTCTTGCATGACCACATCAGGACCTAAGACCTGTTCCCATGGCTCTAGCTCTGTGTTCACTTCAACCTTCTGCTGCTTGTTTTCAAACATTTATTTCAGCCTCCGCCAAACCTGCATATTAGTTGATAAATAAATCGCAGCAACATGCTTACTACTGTCCTGCACAAACTCATGTTTAACAAAAAGCTGTGTTAAATGCACGTGGGTTTTTAGGAAGTTGAGAGGTTTGTTTTAAATGATGTGATCCATCTGAGACTTAAGCACCTGAAGGAAATTGCTTTGAGTTGGATCTTACAATCAGGACATGTCTAAACCAAGACGTATCTAATCTTTAAAACCCTGTTATGCATTGTTTCAATTACAGGAACTGTGGGCTAACATTACCACTGCACAGGTCAATTTAGCTAACGTTCCTAAATGCATTATGACTTATACCTTATAAAATGAGTTTGAAACCAAATTGCTTGAATTATGCACTTATACTTTTTCATCTATGCATTGAGATATAATTTCAATACCCTAAATATAACCACAATACTAAATCAGACTGTTTAGGTGAGGAAGACGATTTACACATTTCCTTGGAATTAGTCATTTGGCTCTTAAATTCAATTGTGTCTGTTTCATGTATTAATGCTAAAATCCCTTAAATATATTTTTTACTTTTCTGAGAAGCAGACGAAGACCTCGGCTTGATATTAATCCCCTTTGTTCAATGTGCTCACCAGGCCCAAAAGTTAAAAGATCAAGTATAGAAACACTCCAAACCTGAATGATACCAAACTGTTTTACATACTCTGATGAAAAGACTTCTCATTTTGCTTTGCTCAGCCTTGAATCTGTCACAGACTACATGCTCATTAATTCTCCAGTCACTCATAAAATAGAAAAGATAAATAATTTTGTCTGTTTTGCTTTTGCGTGTCTTTTAGTGATTGCTATTTAGATTTTTGCATAGAACTCAGTCGCTTCATGTCTTGTGTGCAATGACACCTCTAGCATTGCAACAGTGTGTATAGTGAACTAACACTTGACCCAAAACTATCTTTTTTGATGCAAATTTAGGATTTTTTTTTTACTTACAGGTGAAGTAGGTTTATAGCAGGTAAAAACTTGCTCTACAATGACACCAAATGTAATGAAAAGGAAGCAGAAGAAGCTGAACAAATGAGATATATCCAACACTGCTCTGGGAATTCCTTTACTTTGTGTGGAAGTGGTAGGGGAAAATTAAACCTAAACTCTGCAACCACCCAATAAATCTTTCCTCTAATTTCTTTCTTTCTAGGAAAGATGCTGCACACAAGGCTCATGTGGCCAGGAGAGGTTTGAGATCTTCTAAACTTACCTAATCCAATCTAACTCCTACCTGTTTCTGCGTGATTTAGTGTCCTGGTAGACCATGGAAAGCTCCAATTAGGGCAAGATATCAATGCCCCCTGACTCCATTGATGTAGCCAATAACCAGGCACAGTTTGAATTTCAGCTGATTACTCACAGAAAGACATTCAGAGTCAGTTCATAATGGACTAAAAGGTCAAAAAGAAATCGTTAAGATATATTTTCAGTAGAATAAATGCAAGACAACAACATTATTCTCACTTCATTTTCTGCACACAGAAACAGGAATTGTTAAGCTACTTATTTATGGTGATTATGGGATGCATTTTACCTGCTGAGATACTGAATACTGTCGAAGTGTGTCTGCTCTTCTCTAAAAGCACTTTACCCAAATAATGCAATTTAAAGGTCTAATATTCACAGGTTATTTTACCCCTTGCTTGTACACTTGCGGTAAGTATAAAATTCAGATCCCGTCTCCCATTTAACTTGCAATATTTGTTCCAAAATTCATCTAGATCTGAATCAAAAGCTATGTAAAATATATACATTTTATTGTACAGACTTGTCTATGAACAAATAATCATATATAAAATATTTGTATTTTGCATATAACCTGAAAAATTAGACAAGGTAAATAGTAAGTTGTAAATGTTTTTGTAAATAATGTCAGCATCTATATTTTCCCCTTTTAAGAATGAAAGGTAAATTCAATATCTAAGACTGAAAAGTTCAGGAAGAGAGTTCTTGCTTAATCTGCATCTTGAGAGGTTCTTATGGCAACTTTGTAAGTTTTTTTTCTCAGCTATGTTTCCTTTGCATGGGTTAGTTATAACTCCCTTTTAATTTAATTTGAGGTTTTGAGCCTGTTTTCATATCTGGGATTAGACACAAAACAATGCTTAGGGGTCATTGTCCACCCACAGTCTTCACAATAATTTATTTTTTTTAGATTGCTGTCCCTTCTCGTTTCTTATAGAGCAAAACTGAACTTGTGACTAAATTTAATGAAAGTCAAAAAAATATGTAGGTCAGACAATTCAAATTATCTACTTTTCTGTACTGCAATACACTTCTGAAGGAGTACTTAAGAGAATGGAAGGCTGTCAAAGTCCTTTTCCTCTCCCTCACCATCTTGTATTTTACTTGTATGAAAAAAAAATACTCAATACATCTGAATTATTATTTTTTTATTTTTTTAATGAGGAGTTATCTATTCTTTTTATCTATTCCTGGAACAGAAGTATGCAATTAAGAGATTACAGTTCAGTAATCCAAAGTCTTTATTCCCCAAGGTGCCGTGGAGCAGTCAGAGTTCCTGCTTGTTTCTACAGACACTTTTAGACGTCTTCTGTTTCTTAAGAGTACTTTTGAACAGTTAACTTCACTTTGAAGAAATAAGAATCTTTCCAGTTGATGTTTTACATTCATCAAAGTATGTCATGCCAGATGCAGTGGGCCTTTCTGCTAATTTACAGAAAAACTGAACAAGGATAAAAATTTGATTCAAATTAGTTCTAACGATGTGCATCATGAAGACTTCAAAGTTCAGCCTTAGTCAAGACATGGGAAAGGAACATTACTAAATATGGTTTCAAATGTAAATATATTCATAATGTAAAGCTTGTATAAAAATGCATCCAGCTACAGATTCAGATCAGGGAGGGAAAAAAAATAATTTCTACATGCTTTCTGCCTGTGATGCTGCATGCTACTCTTTTCTCTTAGAGCTCACACACCAGAGACAATAAACTATCTTGTTTTCCTTCTTCACTATCGATATAAGGTATTTTGTCAAGGCAGGCAGACAACATGGCTCCAGGTTTTATTAAAATTCAGAATTACCCATCAGAATATCTGTTCCCCTTACAAGGCTTGCCATACAAGGAACAGCAGAATTATTACCCTTCTTCCTGTCAAAGATACTGATCTTCATTTATCAGTTGCTGTGAAATATCAAAATTCAGCTAGCTCATCACTCATTCTGAGCAATGAAGGAGTACAATGTCAAAGAGTCTCCAGTTCTGTCTGCCTTAAAAGCAAATTCAAGTCTTCCTTTTGCAAATGGATCTGGACACAGTGCCTCTCATTTCATTGCCTCCAGACTGCATTGTTACAGCTGTCACTAATGTAGAAATGAAGACAAATACAAAATCTATGCTTTGAATAGATCTGCTCCTTCAAAGGTTGCAAAACAGCACACTGTCACAACAGGTTGTAAGGACCATGTGTATGCTGGATTGAGTTCCACAGAATTCAATCCCAGGGTCTCTGTGGTAGCATGCCTTTAATAAGGACAAGCTGCTCTGAAGTGTTTTTGATTGTTTGTTTGCTTCTCCACCTTCCACTCCCCCAGCCAGCTCAAATTCAGAGGCCTGATTTTTCAAAATCTTTTTTTTTTTTTTCTGGCTCCCACTCCAGCAGATGTAAACAATGCTACAGCTGTGTTCATGTGGGACACCTTAGATCACCCAGGCCAGAGGTAGATAATTAAGAAGCAGAGAAGTCAGGCATGGTATGGAGTACATGTAAAAGAGACTTGACTACTTCCAAGTGGTTAAAAACAGTCTTCAGGGCGTTCTGTTTAGGAAAAGCTTTCCCAAAATATGACTGTTCTCCTTCAAGTGTGAGTAAAGAATAAGAAATGACCTGCTATTTCCCTTCTCCATCTTCATTTTCAAGAGAAAGAGAAGAGGAAACTTAGGAAAAGGAGGCTGGTGGCAAAGCTGTCAGCTTTCTCTGTCCGAGGTGTAGTTGGAAGCCAGCTACTGGGGCTAGGCACACTTGTATACTCAAACTATTGCTCAGGTCCAAAAATCCATATAAACTTTACAAACCCTATCCCAGAATATCATGCATTTTCCACATAATACTAATATACTTCCAACTGCATTCCTTTCTCTTTATTATTGTTTCACTCTATAAACCAAAATTGGGATACTAACATAAAATTGCAAGTATGAAAGGAGAATCTTGGCACAATATCGTGATGTCTTTACTTGTTGTAAGTCTCTCTGATATTTGGACTTCACAGTAGGAAAATCTCTACAGGAAATACTGAAAGGTAGCAATCTGCATTTTAGCAAAAAAGTAGAATCTGTATGTGCAGAATGACAACTTACATCAGAACTATTACCTTTCTTCATTTCTATTTCCCTCTATTTTCTTCCCATCTCTGGAGTGTCCCTTTTTTCTCTCCAGTTTCATCCCTGCCTCCTGCTCCTGTGCTAGGAATTCCCACGTCTTTGCTGTACATTTCACCACAGCACTCATTGGCCCCAGTCAGTTCTCCAGGGCTGCTTTCCCCAAACACTGCCCCCCTCTCACATCTCGCTGTTTGTGTTTTACCAATCTAGTCATTGCCTGGGCTTCTTTCCCACTTGTCCCTGTCCAACAGTACCACAAACTTTTCTATGGTCGCCCAGTTCTTCCAGTTCAATGATATTTTTTCATCTTAAGATACCTCCTTCCTACCCTCTTTCCTTTCTCTTGTGAGCACAATTTTTGATTTTCCTTGTGTTTCAGTCATGACTCCTAAGTCTTCCCAGACTCTACTTTTGCAACTCAGTTGACCACAGCTCTAGATCCTTTCATATCTTTTACCTACCATCACACTGTTCTCTATTCCCCCCCCCATTAGTTTTCTTGATAAAAGAATTTTTGAGTTCTTCTCCTTGTATTTCAGCCTTTCAATTCTGTGACACAATACCTTTCCTTGCTATTCATTTTAATTCCACAATTATTTCCTCCATTTTTAATTTGATCTCCTCTATTTGTCTCCATGGCTTTGTGCCCCCAGTATCATTTCTTTTGCATTTCTCCTAAACTCTTTTTCATCTTTACCTTCACAAGACAAAGGTATTTTACTCTCTTCTGTCTAAACAACAATAAAAAACCTTTTAATTTTATTTGATTTCTTAACAACTTCATCTTTCACTTCTCTTTTTACCTTAAGCTTATTCTCCACGGCAGTTACAACTGGTGTGCATCAGCAAACACAGATGGCTCTTGTCCATGTTCTCAGCTTCTGCATTCCCAAGCATTGCAACGTGCTTGACAAATTCTGTCCTGCTTTCCCCACCCTTCTATCAAGATTGTTCTACTTCCTTGTTTGAGCACATTATTCTTCTCTCTTCATTCCTCCAATGCTATCCTGCTTCTAAATCAGCAGACATGAATAAAAATAAATAGGTTTACACCTCCTCACAGCCTAGCCCTATTCCATCTATCAAAAGCAAAATTAATACATTAATTATTTAATTAATTAATTGCAATAACAAATTATGCATGGAGGCACACTGCCCCCAAGATTATGAGATTTGGATGTCTCATGTTAGAAACTTCAGTCTAAGTCAGTACATCTAACACATATAGCTTCTCCCCAAGTTATGGTCACATCACTGAAGTTACTGTTCATATATTTTGGATAAATTTTCTTTCTTTTTATTAAAGGCTTGCATCTGGTGCCCTTAAACTGAGTAATACTTTGTTTCATGATTCAGTCCATTGAGCTAATGACTTGTAAAGAAAAGTGGTATTTAATTGGAGCAAGATGATACAACCTGCCCATAACAAAACTTGCCTTTTAAATATTATTTTTAAATTTGCATTTGAGAGATCACACATTTTTAACTCTTCTTTTCCTTTAATGCTTTTTAAAATATGTCGATCACATCTTATAGTCAAGGGTCAGGGGCCGTATGACTTCATTAGACAAAAGAATACATTTCATGGATTTTTCCAGTATGCTGCTGTTCATGTTGTGAGCAGAATAAGAAAACAGGTCACCACTGAACTTCATTTCATGGTACATGACAACTGGCATGCATACTGAATAAAATCTCAAACTGGTTTATCTTCTTACAACTGCCTTTAATCTTCAAATGCAAGATCATCTTTTGCATACATCAATGGCTCAATAACCCTTGTGGTGTATGTAACAACAACTGACATCATATTAATTGATTTTTACACAAGTACCTCAGAAATATGATGAAATAATTAGTAAATAATATTGTTCCTCACTGAAAGATAATATTTTATAAAAGGATGAATCTATAATTTTAAGCACTTCATGTTGAATGAATGGTATTCTAGCAGGTACCATTCTGCTTTGCTCTAGCCTTCAAAAGTATATTTATTAATAGACTTTCTGTATTCCACAGGAGTCCTCTGGATTATATGTCTAGTTTGGAATTTTTTTACAATAGACCATAGGCTACCAGAAATAAGAAACTCTACCACACTTGTTCTAAGAACCTTAACTTGTTCTAATTGATTAATTTTAATTGTTTTTCCAATGATTAAACCTCTGGCTTCTTTCCAAAGTTTAGCTGGTCAAGACCTGAATTAAAAGTAGGAAGAAGGGGGGAAAAAAATGCTGCCTTAGGGCTGCTCCGTATATCACCATTGATTCAGTTGTCTAACGTAGCTTGTGATATCCTTGTGTCAAAGGAGAACACATTTAAAGTTGTCTAGGCCAAAGGGATATATCCAAAGGAAAAAGTAAACGAGGAAGAAAATAACAAGGCCAGAGGAAATGAAGATAAATTGAGTAAGTGCTCAGAGATCAAGACTGCTAAGAAAAATTGATAAAGCAAATGTTTACAAAGAGCTGGTAGGCTCATTGGATTTAAAACTATAAAATTGATGCTATGGGATTGAAGAATATACTTTGAAGCAAAACAAAAGTAGTTCTGCAAATTAAAAATAAGCTCCACTAGTTCTTTCTTCTACTAATAAATATCTCTCTACTTTTCCACCCAATTCAAGTCTCATATCTGTCTGTTATGAACTGTGCAGCTTTATATGAAGTTGAGTGTCTTAAGAGCAAATTCAGTTGCATAGCTCCAGATAATTTGCATATGACCTTGAATGAACAGTGTTTGTGGCATGGGTCTGGATTGGCTACTATGAGACTAAAACTGCAGAGCTTCTCTGCAGAAACAAAATAAAACATTACACCTGAATAGAGTAGCAAGGTCAAGGGGATGGAGTAGTAATATATGCAGTGCCTGGTAAATGTGAATATTAAAAGAGTAGTTGTCCTGAGCCATGGTTATATTAAGTATGGAAATTTATCCCTGCATGTGGAAGATATTAAGATGCCTAGAAGATGGATAAGTGTCATCTGGGAAGGAGTATGGAAGTAGAAACCTGGAATTTTTTCTAGGATCATGAACCCAGTTGTAAGGACACTAGATGTCTGTCCAAAAATCAGGATAATAAGAGAGTGAGGATATACCAAAAAGAA
Source organism: Empidonax traillii (assembly GCF_003031625.1). Classification (NCBI taxonomy): domain Eukaryota; kingdom Metazoa; phylum Chordata; class Aves; order Passeriformes; family Tyrannidae; genus Empidonax; species Empidonax traillii. The sequence goes on along the minus strand of NW_020955194.1, from coordinate 6,220,295 downwards.
TGTAGAAATAACGTTGACTAGGTCCATTATTGCCTTATCAGCTGTTTGCATCTGCCAGCTCATCCTGCCTCTCAACTGCTGCCGCCTGTTCCTTCCATATTTACTGTTCAACCCATCCCTTAGTTTGGGAACCGTGGACAAGGAGCATGTTGTCACTCCTCAGAAATACGTCATGAATCTTATGGTGATTGATGGTGGGGGTTTTTTGTGAACGTTCAGGATTGCTGGGACTGAGAACCACAGCCATCACTATTTCCCAACAACCAGGATGGCTCAGGCAGCAAAGCATGTGCAGGAAAGGGGTTGTGAAGGGAGCAGAGTGGCCAGGAGGAAGGATGGTGCATGGGGGAAGGGTGGATAGGACAAGGGGGTTTCCACAAGAATTTCCAGTGACAAGGGAGGACAAAGAACCCTCTCTGCTAGATTGGGTTGAGTGAGCCAGTAGCACAGGGGCTCAGTGCCAAAAAACGGCTGTGGCCCATGAACACCAAAGGCACAGCAGCTGCCACACACTGACAAAATAAGGAATCTTCGGTTCATTTTTTAAAGGAGTTAGAAGTTAGGGATAGGTGCTTCTAGATATGCAGTTTAAAACTTTCTGATCTCTGCAGCAGCAAAAATTAATCTTTGAGGTACAGTAAGAGCTGTTACGCCCTCTACCAGCTCCTGATGAACTGTTCTTTCCCAAGGACAGACACAAAAGCAGGTGCCCTTTTTTTAAATTACGCTACATGAATTTTGATATTAAATAATTAGTTCACATTAATATGTGATTGCCTAGGTCTTCTCAGGACGAGCCTTAGATTAAATGCTAGGAAGAAATTCTTTTTCTACAAGGGTGGTGGAATGCAGGAACAGGTTGTCCTGTTGGATGCTGTGGATGCCCCATTCCTGGAAGTGCTCAAGGCCAGATTGTATAGGGCTCTGAGCAACCTGGTGGGCAGCATCCCTGCCCATGGCAGGAGAGCTGAAACTGGATGATTTTCAAGATCCCTTCCACCCCAAATCATTCAATGATTCTGTGATCACTGACTGGTCTTTTCTGGGAGGATATTTGGAAACATCTTTTGATAGACAAAAACCCCCTCCCTATCTGCTGGATTATGCTTTTTTAAAATAATGAATTCTGGTTACATATAATCAAATAATTAAATTTCTGCTTGATTTCTCCAGACTTTAAAGAACATGGCTGTGCATTTTTAATATGACCTTACTAATGGAAAAAATGACTGCTCAGTACATTTTTTTTTTTTTGACTTCTCAGCTGTAGCTCTTTAGTCAAGCATTGGGCTTCTCAAGTGACACTTCAGCCAGCTTTTGCTAAATAGTTCAATAAAACCCTGAGATTATTTGGTTTTAAAGTGCTGGAACTGACAAATTCTAACCTCTCCTTCTTAAAACTGGTGAGCCTACCATTTCTAAGCCTATCTCTAACATATTTAATATGTTTCTTTCTTTTTATATGATTTCTATATAGAAATGCATTGGAATTTGTCACTTGTGCTAAAATGGAACTAATAGAATGATTATCAGGTGTTTTTTTCTTGTTCTACTCCTCCCCTCCAAATAGGATCCACTTTCAGGTGAGTGAGTTTGTGTGCAAAAATGAACACCAGAGATCTGTGTCCATGGAAATACCAAAGTCAGCTCTGCCATCCATGATTTTAGCCCTACAGTCCTAGCTCTGGTTACAGAAAAGTTAATCTGGAAAAAAGCCACTGCATTGCCTGGCTCTATGACTCTTGCCTTCCCCTTCCCACTACGTGTTCTTAGAAAGCTTCCTATCCCACCTTGTGTTTAATAAGCAAAGCTCAGTAAAGGAGAGAAATACTTGGCAGTCTGAGCTGAGAAAGCCAGTGTGAGGGTCTGGAGGAGGGTTGTGGAATGTCTGGGTTGTTGCTGCTTCCAGTCCCCACTGTCAGCCCCGGGCAAAAGGAGTGTGGGCTGGAACATGGCTGAACTGCACAGCTCGTAGGGCACTGCTCTGGCCAGAGGTCCCTCATGTCTCCTGCCTGGATGTGGCTGCAGAGGGAATGAAGAAAGCCCCATGTTGGATGATACAACTCTTTATGCTTGAAAAGTGCAATGGGTGAAGCTGGAGAGATTGCTGTCTTTTAAACATGAGGTGCTCCTTCCAGACAGGGATTGCCTGGAAATCCTGCCACCCCTCAGGCTTGTCTTCACTGGGAAAATTCTGTAATCTCTTTCCTCAGCTCCCCATCATCTCCCAACATGTTTCACAAAACCTGTTCTGAAAGGGCTTCCCCTACCTCCACTGGGGTAGTGAGGGCACTTCTACCGCAGAAACTCTGCAGCCACCGCCAGCCCTGAAGTATCCCCATCATCCTCACCCTTTGCCAATGCTTCCCTCTAGATGTTCAGTATCTGGCTCTTACTGGTCCTTCTCCTGGCTGCCAGGGGATCATCTTCTGTGAGGGGGAATTATAGGGCCAAGGGGAGCTGAGAGCACTCAGGAGTGCAGTGTGTAAAAACCACCAAACAGGGGGTTGCATGGCAGGAGGACAGAGGGAAGCCTTGGGACTGTGCTGGAGGTTTCGGCATGGCAGAAGTGCAGGAGCCCTCAGTGACCAGCCTTTTGGGAAGCTAAAGCAGGAGTGTAATGCTGGGGGAACAGCAGCACAGAGTTCAGTAACAATCAGAGGCACTGCTAATATTCCTCAAGGGTATTTTCACCTCAGGCAAGGTAGTTTCTTCAAGATTTGCCTTGAAAGAGATGCAAGAAGATCTGAGAATCAGCCTCAGGAACACTGTGCTCTTCAGCCCTTTAGAAAGCCTGCTTAATATTCTGAAAAGCCACCTTAATCCTATCAGCAGTAATGCTGGAGAGATGATAAGCCAGCTCTTTCCAGTGCAGCAGAAGCAGAAGTAACGCTGCAATGCACGCAATAATTCTGGTTTGACCTGAACTTCTGTCCCTTTACATGTTACTCATTTTTTGCTACACATTTCTAAACTGCAAATGGTCTTCTAAGTCGGTGGCGGTTTTATCCAGCACAACACTGCCTGGGGAATGGGTCCATGTTAGCTGAGATGGATCCACCAACCAGATGCCAGTGCTGGTGATCTGGGTGTCAATACATTGATTTATGCTGTTGTTGTGTTCACTCTCTGTGTAATTAATGCAGATGCAAAAATTCGTGTCCCTTCTGAGCACCCACCACAGCCATCGCACGACTCTGTCAGAGACTGTGAACACAGAGGTGCCAAGTGGACACACACCAGCTGTCGTGGGCATAAAAGTTGCATTTAAATAGGTGTGTGGCAGCTTACTAACTTCTTCAGTCAGCAGAAGTGCAGCATCATATCTTGATATTGGTTTAAAATCTGCAGTAAGAGGTCAATGTAATGGTGATCTCCCCAAACTGATAATTGTCCCTCCTGAATCTTGAAGAACAAGGGATGTCTCTCCCTTTTGCCCTTTCCTGCTCAAGCCCTTTATAGTGGCGGTTGGTTACATCCCCAGCAGGTCCTATCTCTGAGAGAAAGTCATGGTAGGAAGAAGCTTAGGGGAAGGATAGTCCTAAATAACTCCCCATTACTTCAGCCTTTGAAAGGACAGTAGAAGGGAAATGAAATGAACTTTGGGGTGCTCCATCAACCCCACCAGTGCTGGGAGGTCCCAGGCTACTCCTGCCTTTCAGCAGCTTCCCCAAGGTGAAACAGGAGCAATATGCCTGGCTGGAGTCACCGTTATAGAACTTTATTTCAGTTCTAGATGCTTACCTTTTTGCCCTCATCTAAATACAGCAACCAGAGCATGAAATGCTCACTGTCACACTCAGCACAAAGCCCAGTCTGCACTTTATATCCCTTTTTGTCCCCCTCGATGCTTCTGTGCATGGACAAGAAATCAGAGCTGGCAAAGGGGTTAACCACAAATGCAAGACTTACAGTCCAACAAATCTGAAAAACTCCTTTTCCTTCTCTTTTCTCCCTCTGAAAAGGATTTTTCTTGTCACACTGCACATCTAGCCTTCCTGGAGTCCACAAGTAATGTCCATCTGCCACAGTGATGGGCTCAGACTCTTGGGGGCACAGTCACACTGTCTATAAACAATAAAATTCCTAGCTGCTATAATCATGTGTTCAGCAATGAGTAATGTGTTCTGCAAAAAATGCCTTAGGAAGCTTCCAGAGTATGCTGAAGGTGGCTATAAACTATTCTTCTGAGATCAGTTTCTTGACAGTTGGTCAAAATATCAGTCAAAGAGTTAATGAAATATTCCTTACAATTTTCTTTGCCTTCTTAAGTGATCTTAGTCATATGAAAATAGCCATAATGTTAGGAAGTATTGTGGTGGAAGAATTCAAACTCTCCTCTCCAACACACACCCCACTGAGACTCCATCACCATTTTGACAAGCTTGTGTCAAGAAATTATATGCCCCTGACTAAAAATTAGTTATTTAAGAGAGCTACTAAAAAATTGGGATCTCCCTCTTTAAACATTTGACCCTGAGGCAGAAGAAGAGGGGAGGGAGAGAGAAGGAGAGAGAATATGATAATCTCTTTAGATAACAACCTGACTCATGGTAATAGCAGCCTAATTGCTATCCGAGTGCTTTCAGCAGGAAACAGACACACATAGAGAGGCACCTGTGCAGAGGAAGATTAGTTTTAAATGGAAGAAGGACAGAGATATAAATACACTTTCATTTGAGTATAGTGGAAAGTAAGAAAAAGTTGGTTTTTTATGTAAAAACTTCCTTAAATCCAGAAGCTGCTTCAAATAATGGGATGTGGCTGGTATGTCATTTGTGTGAGAAACAGGTACATTACAGGACTCAGAATGAAATGGCCATTGGTATTTAGTCAGGGAAAAGAAAATAACCACATGTGGGGAAGAAGTGGTTGATGCTCTCTGTCCAAAATAAATCAGTCTGCAATGATTATGACCCTTCTATGACTAAAATTCATAAAGTCAGTCTGACAGTACAAAACACGACCTTTACTTGAAAGCCAGTGTGACTGTAGTAAGTGATTTGCTTGGAAGAAAGCTGCATGAGAAACGAATGGTCCATAGCTGATTGTTAAGTATCACACATGCCCTTTTTATGCACGAGCCATGCTTTTGTAGGTTTATGATTCGTTGTTCTTCTCCACTGCTCCGTCACTCTGAGCACTTGAGCCCCCAGCTCTGGCTGCAGCCCCCCTGACACAGCAGCTGTGGGCCCAGCAAGAGAGAGGAGGTTTCCTTGTAGGTTTGGGCAGAGCTCTCTCAACCTCTGCTCTCCAGCTGCCCTCGCTATTTCCTGCAGCAGTTCTGAGAACAGGGCAGTGGCGACCAGGTGCTGCCCACAGGTCTTGGAGGAAACGAAGATCTGTATTTCTGAGTAAGAGACGATAAAATGCTGCTTTGTTTGCACAGGACATGGTTTGTGGAGCAGGGAGAGCTGAGTATAAGAATCGATTGTGTTCTCTGATGAAGGAGTCAGGCCTTTCAGCAAGGGTATTGATTTATGCATTCAACTCTGCAAGTTGCTTTCCACTACATCTTTTGCTACTAAAACTCGGTGATGTGAATGTCAATAGGCATGAACAAAAGCCTCATGTTTTGAAAAGCCTGGATGTGTATCTGTGGGACATAAAAACTACTACATTTCTTTGCTTTTGCTGTTCTTTGCAAGCCATTTTCATAGATTGCTGGTAATAGATTTGGCATGCAGTACCGACGTGTGGGCCTATGCATTACCATGAATGCTATTTTGTCTTAAAAATAACCTTTTTTTCTTATTTGTAAATAGCATTTGATCACAGTCCAGAAATATTTTATGCCAGAAATTATCTATCTTGAATTACTGCATAATAGTATTTTGGTAGGTTGCTATGGCAACAGGTGTACACTCTCTGGATTCAAGCATCAAAGGTTCTTATGGAAACTGTTTTTTGGATACCTTCACAAGCAGGAAACTGTGCTGAGCTATCCCAGTAATCTCTGGAAAGACAGCAGAATAGAATAAACTGACATGTTTACCACCTTACATTTGGTTTTAAAATATACATAAAAGCATGCTTTACAGAAAAATAAAAAGAAAAAAAAAAAGAAAAAAAAAAAAAAAAAAAAAAGAAAAAAAAAAAAACACACAAAGGCCAAAACAACACTGTAGGAAAAAAAGGAAGCAATAACATGAGAACATTTTATGAATATTTAGTATAATTGTTTTGTTATACTGATGCTTAAACTTCAACCAATGATGGATTGGCTTTGTCAGTATGTTATATACATCATACGGACTCAGAATAAGTACTGATCCCTGCCACAAGGCATCTCTGGGTATTGGTTTTTTTCTTCTTTTTTAAGACTTGATGAAATTTTACAAAATAGGACCTCCCATTAGAAATTCATCGTGTTCAAATGACCTTGACCTATAATACACAGCAGCAATTCTAAGAAAAGAGGCAGTCAACCATGCTGTTATGCACCTCATTTCAGCTTCCCTCTAGCATCCCAAGCTACTGTTTGCATTAATCCAACTGACTTTATTATCACCACTGTCCCCACATGACCCTTCCACAGCTGCAGGTCTGTAAGTAGCTGGTAAAGGTGGTGTCTGCCCGTGATCACAGATCTCCAGTGTTCATTGCCAGGCTTCAGGTCAGTGCAAACCACTCATGCACACTCCTGATGATGATTTCTGTTTGGAAACATAGCCTGAGCTTCACAAAAGTGGATGGTAACCCTTGAACAGGAAGATGCCAAGTTAAATAATTAGGGTTAGCATAGAAGAAACCGTAAAGTGTCTATCCCTTAATATCTTTAGAGCAAATTATAAAAACTTCTGTGATGGATATCATAAGTAATGTCGTTTGGAGCAGAGAGATGAATTAGATGAAATTTTAAATTCTGTATTTATGGGGCTCTGTCATCACTGTGCTTGCCCTTGCTTGACTGTAAGCCTTCACAAGCACAGACCCAGGGGTAGGTTGGCAGATGCCAGAGAGAGGAAGTCTGCAAGGATATATCAAGCATGTGGGGAAGAAAACAAACACCTGAGCATCTGGAAGAGTGTCATACGCTCTTAGTCATTTTTCTATGAAACTTTTTTAATATCTGAGGCTTACTCATACAACTTTTTATAAAAAAAATCATCTGATCCACAATAGAGGCTGCACTGTATAGGTAATTTTATTTATTTAATACATACTGGAAGGTTTCATTTAAGTGGTAGAGGGTAAACGTATTTTTACAAAGCAGAAAAGTATCTTAAGAAACTAAACATTGACTCTGCAGAACATTAAAACTTTCTAATGTCAGCCACTCAAACACTAAGTGTTAATGTGGCTATATTGGGAAATATGCAGAGTAGGAGTGCTCATTTCTGAGGATATCTTCTCACTGGCTATTTGTAGGAAGCGGTTGATGACAATGTCTTTGGCCTTCATGGTCTCCATGTTCCTTTCCCGTGATATCTGCATGCTGATTTGATCCACGTTAGCCATGATAAGCTCCGAGGCCAGGATCTGAGTAGGGGATGCCCTGTTTGCTGTGCTGTCCATGATGTACTGCTTGTACAGTTCCACCAGCTTCTGCTCGAGGTAGTCGTTCAGGGCCGAGTCAGAGAGGGGCTGCTGGTTTGGCCCCAGGCTCGTCAGTCTCCAGCACGAGGAGTAGCCTTGGCCCGGCTTTCGGATGGTGTCGCTGGAGGGGGGGACCCTCACAGACTCCATGGGGGGAGGAATCTCTGAGGACTCCAAGAAGGGACCTATGCCACTGTCACAAGCAAAATCTGTCGTCACTGAGCTGATGGGCACCACGTAGTCTCCAGCTATATGCAAATCGTTGTAGTTCTTGCAAATGCTTTTGCAGGAAGGTGGAACCAGGTAGGTGACCTTTTTTGTCAGCCCTTCACAGCCATGAGTAGCTGGAGATGGCTGCTCTGTGGGAGAAGGGTGATGTGTAGGCTGTGGGAGATTATCCTTCTGCCTTCTGCTGTGCTTGCTACCTCTAGAGCAGACTGAGGAAATGCACTTGCCAGCAGATCTGCATCTCTGAAGGAGACTTTTTCCTTGTGCTTCATCCCTGGGGGAATAATTAATGGACCTCATTTCATATACCACTTCATCAGCAGAACTCTTGCTGTAGAGCTCAGGGTTCAGGTCTCCACAAAGGTAGGTGATTCTGTAAAGATAACCTTCTGACAGCATCCTTCTCTGAAGTCAAGGAGCCACCAACAGACATAAAAATGAAAAGAAGAAGATAATTACAAAAAATTCATTATAAATTCACTGAATGGTGCTTACACTCACAAACCTGTTGTAGCTGCAGAGAGATGTTTCCAATTTGGACATGAACAAGAGTGTCTTGGTCTTTTCAGAGGACCTGAGTCAATGAGTGATCATTCCATCTCCCTGTTGTGCTGTTAACTCAGTCACATCAAAGCATATTTTGTGTAACATAACATATGCTATGTCCAGTGCATCCAATGTCAAGTGACTTGTGGAGAGAGGGACAAGAAGTGCTTTGCTGTGTAATAGCTCCTGTAATAATTTACACTTAAATATGTCTGATTTTGCCCTGGACTTCATTAAGAAGCCAAGGTGCTTCCCCCTTATTTTCATATACTTTGAAGCAACTTTTGTTGTGTGTGGTTTGTCAGCTGCCCCTGAACTATATAGATTTGAGATTCATATTGAGAGTATCACCCCTTCTGTTCCAGACTAATCAACAGCTGTAGGCATGGTTCCCTTTTCACTAAAAAATCTCAGACCTTTAAATTTGCACTTTGCACTTCTGCATTGCAATCAGGATGAAATTAATTGCCTCTCACTTTTAGGCATGAGAATGTCAGCGGCAAAAGCAAAACTGGATACATCTGGCCTGGTTTAGACACTTAAATCAAAATGAGGTGAATTGTGCCCTAGATTTGCTTATCATCCTCCAGTTGCTATAAAAGAATCTTAAACTTATCACCCTAGATGTAGAAATCTGCAGTGTGCTTTTGAAGAGACATATTTCAGTGCAATGCATAGGAAAATGCACATTTCAGAAGTACTCCAGCTCTTTCACTGTGGGATTAGTTGTGCCACTAGCTCCGAAATCAGTCTCCATTGCATTTCTACAAAGGCACAATCAGGTTCCAACAGTCACTAACTCGCTCTACTCTCTGATCAGGCAGCTTAGTTTCAAAAGCTGCTCAGACAAGACTTGCTAGCAAGGACACACATGCATCTGCACATCAGTAAATGTTCTGTCCAAGCTTTAGCAGCTCCACTACCACCAAAATTGTTAAGTCCACCTCTGTGTCTCTTTTTTTTTTCATCAGATGTCAAGAATACAATCAGTGGGAAAGATGTCCTAAAGAAATTGTTTGGTCTAGCAAAGAGAAGGTAGATTCAAATTGAAAATACATTATTATTGAAATTTTCTGTTTATAATACAAAATATCTTGTGTAATCGAGAAATAAGTAGCTTGTCTTTGCTTCAATTGCAAATACTTTTCTTCATTTATTATTTAACCCAATTATAATCCTTAATGGATACTGTCTCTGCAGATACGAAAATATGTCCTAGTTATTTGACAATTTGCCTGAATCTTTCAAAACTCCTACTGTGCTGGAATCCCAGAATGGGAACACCTTCCCACAAACTGTGAATGAAGAGGTGGCATCTCTCTGGCACACGCTGTACTATGCTCTGCTGCTGTCAATTGCTCAGCTCATCTTTTCCAAGAATGAATAATACTTAATAAAGTATTTTATGTGTCACAGCTGCTAGTGTAGAATGCTGCACTAATAATAATTATTGTGAAAATCCTGTCCAAGCACAGATATAGACTTTGCACAGATGTTAGGTAGGAGACAGTGTGAGAAAAGACAAGGAATCACTTTCACTCTAAGAAAAATAAGAAGGTTGGAGGGGAAATAACCTTCCTTCAGACAGAAATAATAATTGGTATTAGATGTGTCCAAACACTTGCTTCGGAGACACTGGATCCTCTCTGATGTTGCCAGTTGTGTGAGATTTCCCATAGGCAGTAGCAATTAGTGAAAATGATTCGTTTCCACAAAAGGGGAAAAAATCCTATTTGGGGCTTGGCACTCCTTGCAGTTTTAGGTCTGCTTTAGGTTTGAGCTCTGATTAAGGTGCCCCCTCAGAACTCTCAGCCAAATACTAGAGCTACGCAGGTTATCAACTCATCCTCCTCTCTCTTCTGCTTCTGTTCCTCTCTTTTGCAGTACAAAGACTGTTCCCTTCCCCCAGCCGTCCATGGCCCAGATGGCTTTATTGCAAAGTCACCACTAACTTTGGCTGGCCTGAATCTGGAATTGTTATATGTTTACTGGTATGCTATTTTTAATGTGGATTCTGAGAAATGAGTGGAAATGTACCATATGGCCTGTCCACTGCTCAACCAACAAGGCAAAGGCAGTTGTGTTCAGGTAGCACATGACACTTCAGTCTTTCCTATTCCCCAGATGTGAGTCGTTTCTGCCATAAAGTGATATGTGAGGGAAATGAAACCTTTGGTTTCATTTCTTTGTAGTGCATTCTGCTATACTTATTTTAAGGGTTTTGGAGCAGACTGTCTGAGACAGGAGTGGAAACAAAAGAACTGGCAAATTCAAAAATATTAGGCTCCTATTGTGCTCAGGAGTTGTGTGTCCTGCTGAATGAGTTACAGGCTTACCCCCTGAAGCTGGCAAGGGCTGTAATAGTAATCTGGTTATTCCCAGCTCTACAAGGAAATCTGTTTGAAATTTTCATAGTCAGTGTTGCGAGCCCGAATGCAATAGGGAGGGAGGTGCATGTAAATCTGGTCTCTCTTATCCTAGTATTTAATATAATGTATACCTCTGTCAAGTTATTATGCCATCACTCCATCAGTCATGCAATTGGGTCACCTTTAATTTTTGCATTTTAAATCTGATTAGGATTGCAGATTTCATTAATTCTGATTTCTCCTTCCTCTTCTCTTAATCCCCTTCCGTGCCACAAACATACACATGCACCAGGATTCCAAGGGCACAGAAATTATAACTGAAGTCTTTCAACATTTGGGTTTCACACTCCTCAAATTCAGATTTCACTTCCCTCTGCCTGAAAATAACTGCATAACTTTTTGTTACAATTCTGATCTGATGGATTCTGCATGTGAGGTGAACAGAGAGATTTTTCCTTGTGTGACTGCTGTCCTGGAAATTGGAGCTGACTACATTCTGTGTAAGCCTAGTGGAAACAGAGAGAGAAGATTGACTGGTTTACACTTTTTCTATCTGGCATGTTCTTTGTTACTGTCAGATGATCTTAAAAATTCATATGTTTTGCCTGGAGTATTTGTTCAGTTCGCCAGCAGAAGAAAGCCTAAAGGCAGGATAAATGTTTAATGTCACGTGGAGAATACAGTGGTATTACCAGTGTGTGGCAGCAAATTTGTCAGGTCGTAATTCTTGTAGATGGTTACAATGTTTGCATAAAGACCCCAGATTACAGTCTGAGAGCAGGAAAACAGAATGGGAGTTCTTGGCTCAGGATAAGCAAAATGCTTAAGAACAGCCTGAGAAGTGTAAACAAACTGATATCATAAATTGTGTCCTATACAAAAACCTGAGTAGGATGAAAAGTTGCTATGGCAAATGGAAAGAATACGGTGCCAGCTGGGATCACACTTCAGTGGGGAAAGGGACATTCTTTTACACTGTAAAAGGAGGGGATGGGAACTCATAGAACAGACAAGCTCTTTTGTAATATGTCTGGTTTTCAGATCTTTGTGCAAGGCTCTGAGTGGCATTAAAGTTGTGCTGCTGGTGATTGGAGCTCCTTATCACAGGGTATACCTTGAGTTCTAAATGATTTATTACATGGGACTCCGGATGACAGTCTCCCTGTCTCAAGGGAACTCAAATCCTGTGGTTCCGTCTGTAATATTTTTTCCCTGCTTTAAGACACAATTTTCCAGGCTGTGGAGATACAGACAGATCCTTTCAGTGAGGTTTGGGATCCACCTCGGAGAGCCAGACATGGATGCAAGAATCCCAGCAAGCAGAATAGTCTGGAGAGTAAGCATGCATGTGTTGTAGGACCTGTATCTCACCTTCCACTGGGGCTGGTGTGAAACAGCTCCCCGGCAGCCTCAGTGCAGCCAGTGTGAGGAAACCAGGATAGTGAAGGAGGGAGTATAATGAGATGTGCATGTGGATAAGCAGAGCCTCTCCTTAATGCCCAAAACCAACAGATGTTTGGAATCTGAACCTCATTTGGCTTGGGTACAGGTAATGCTGATGCCACTAAACCGTGTGATAAGGTGGATGCGTCAGAAGGAAGAGCCATCGTACAGAGAGACCTGGACAGGCTGGAAGAGAGGGCCAGCAATAAAAGTATCAAGTTTAACAAAGACAAGTGCAAGTTCCTGCACTGTAAGTACATAACCAAAGAGTCCAGCCCAGGCCAGGATCTGTGTGCCTGGGGAACAGCCTTGCTGAGAGGAACCTGGAGGTCCCAGTGGACAACAAGCTGAACGTGAGCCAGCTGTGAAACGCTGGCAAATCAGATCCTGGGCTACATCCACAGGGGCACTGCTGGCTGAGATGAAGATACGATCATCCCTCTCAGCATGTGTTAGGCTGCACCTGGAGTGTCCAGTTCTGGTTCTAAAATTCAAGAATGTGGACAGACCCAGTGGAGGGCCATGAAGATAATCAAAGGGCTGGAAAACCTACCTTGTGAGGAAAGATTGAAGGAGTTAGGACTCTTCTTCCTGGGGAAAATAAGACTGGAGGTAGGGGACAGCTCATCATAGTATGCCATTATTTGCAGCTGCAAAGATAAAGGCTCTCCTTTCACAAGAAGCCACATGGACAAGACAAGCGGCAAAGTACAAGTTACATTGGAATAGAGTCAGAGAATCATTTAGATTGGAAAAGACCCCTAAGAGGTCTTTGAGTCCAACCATTAGCCTAGCACCACCATGTTCCCCACTAAACCATGGCCCTAAGTGCCACATTCACATGTTTTTTTGAATGATTCCTGGAATAAAAAGAAAGAGGTTTCATCTCAATTTAAAAATTAAATTTTTTACAAGTGAGAACAACGACTAGAACAACCTTCCTGGGGACATGGTGGAGTTTCCTTCACCAGAGGTTTTCAAGATGGGATTGGACAACCTTCTGCATAATCTGATCCTTTCCATCACAGGCTGCTCTATGGTTATGATTCTACAATAGCAGTGGCTGCTCTTTGGGGCAGGAGTTGGCCCACTTTGCCCATGGCAGAAGAGAAGAGGAATAGCTAAGAGGTGGTTTTGCACCAGCACTCGAATTCTGCCCACTGTGTTTGTGTCACTTCCTCTCCCTGCTGCTGCTGCTCTGGAAGATCTGGTACCGGAGGGGCTACCCCGTGAGGCTCTTTCAGCAGTGGTCATGACCCAAATTCCTCTTGTCCCTGCCCACAGCTCTCTTCACTCTGATCTTATGGCCTTCCCACAGAAGAAAATAAAAGTCCTGCTCATCTTCCTTATTTACATGTCAACAGTTCAAGAGATGCCTGAAAGATAGGAGTACTTCTCCCATGTTTCAAGGGGATTGAGTAGGTTTGAGAGGATAATAATAATCATGTATTTCAAGAGTGTGAGAGAATCTCCTTGAAGGACAGGCTGAAGGAAGCAAGTGAGGAAAGACATCTTCCCCAAGAACACATTATTCTTTATATGTCTACTGTACAGTTGAAATTTCTTGTTATACAAGTGTCTACCCATTTTTAATCATGCTAAATGCATGACAGTGAGCTTCTGGAGCATCTGATTTCTTTCACCTAGAAAAAAATACATTCTTAGTGTATATTTGAGTGCTATTGTATCTTTAAGTGGAATTTGGGGGAACATGCTTTCATAAAAATACAATTAAAACTGTATGCTGGTAAATACAGCTTCTTGAGCTCTCGAATAATTTCCCAATCAAGTCTTTTTCATCAGTTCAAGTTCCTTGAAAATTCACAATTGCAAGCCTTGTTCATAATTTTCTACATTTTTCTTAATCATATATACCCACAAAAAGTAGGTTTAGGATCACATCAATCCAGTTGGATAGCATTTTACATCTCATATCCACAGCTGTAAACAACAGCACAAAATGTGAGATTGGAAAGAATAACTTGACTATGTGATATTTCCACACTGTGCTTTTTTGTTTTATTTCCTGGGGTGGAAATCATTTCATGTTTCTGGGTGCCTGTGTTTATTTTAATGAGTTGTTAGTTGTTTTCATGACTGACCTACACGAACTACAATAGTTTGTATCTAAGCATTTGAAGTAAAGGGACAATAAATTCATGTGCACTCCTACAGAAGAGACTACACTTTCTAGAATTGAAAAGAATAAATGGTATAGAAAGAAAGAGAGAAAAGGCTGAAGATGTTTCCCAGGAGTGAGTGAAATGGTCCACAAACAGGTATTGAAACATTAGTCACATCTGCTGTAAAGCATAAAAAATAGAGGAGTGGGTGCATGATGTGCATGAACACCCGTGTCAAACTGTGAATTTGTAGCAAACCAGGAAACTTGCTGTGAATCGGGAAAACCCAATGATAAAGTTTTGTTTATACTTTTAAACATCATCATATTTTCAGAGAAGCTTCAGCTTTTTCTTCTATGATTTTATTTTAAAATATGATGTCCATATTCATCTCTTGGTGTCTATTTTTATTTCTAATCTACAAAGAGAGTACTCCGCTTCGACGACTGTACTCACATAGTACAGTAACACGTGCAGAAAGTTTAATAACAATACCATAATTATGATAAAAGCAACACACCTGTCAAGACTACCTTTAAAAATATTCAGAAAAACATTTTTAGTCTGATTTTGTGAAAGTCTCTATAAATATCAGAGGAACAGTGTAAGTTTTTTCATTTCGAAGTCATATTGCAATCACAGTCTGTCATGGTTGTGAATATGGTACCATGGAAATGTTCTCATCACTTCTCAAGGCAGCAGAAACTGCATGTGGACAGTGGCTGAGACTCTGCAAACACACACGCATTCAAAACAGATTAAGCACATCTCCATTGCTGTGGTTCCACACAGACAGAACCGAGCCACTTTGGTAAGCAAGGGTAACATCATCATACTTTTATATAATGCATAGTATATTTTAGTTCTTACCTCCAAAAATACAGCAGCTGATCGGGTACAGCAAATTTGATGTCTTCTAACTAGGTTGAAGCTTCCTGTATGTCTGTCCTCCTCAAAATGCAATGTTCTGTTTTTATTTCCTTTTTAAATACACTTCTAAGATAACATCTGTTATACCTCTAATGGTCTATAGCAAAGAAGCATAGAAAGAAAGTCCCTTAGGGGATCAGGGGGTTTTATAACTGACTGAACTGCAACACACTGAACTTGCTTCCCCTTTTATGTCTAAATGAAACTTCATTGTGAAACTGTGTGCTGTTAAAATAGCTGATTGCAACACACTCAGTCCAGGCAGACGGACTGTTATGTGAAAAAAACCGTGGGGAGTTGAACAGCCAGAACAATCTTAGAGAAACTGCTCATCTGTTGGCAACTTACCACGCACCCCATTTCAACCACTATCCATTGATGCCCTTTTAGCTGATGCAGACAGACATCTTGACATGTCAAGATTGTCATGCCAAATAGGTTGGAAGAGTGAAGTGCCAAAGCAGAAGTGTATTCCACAGCAGGCCTACTTTGCTGTCTGCAGACCCTGGTACATATAATTTTCCATCAAACAGCACAGCACAACTGCTTCATCAAGGTTTTGCTTGGTGTGGGCAACACCTGTGAGGAGAGAAGTTAGACCTGAAAGTTAGACCTTCTCTTTTTAGCCCTCAGTGCTTGCCATACCCCGGCAGGCAGCTTGTCTTAGCAGGGGCAGTGAATGAAAATACCTTAGGCAAGCAGGAATTCAACCTCCAAGCTTGAGGTGTACAGACAGCGAATATGGCTTTGAGGCTGGTGTTGGAGTATTCCTTAAAGGGCAGAGGACAACTGTTTGAAACATGGAAATGGACTGTTTCAATTGATCCCAACAAAACATACAAAATTTGCTTAAGAAGGTATCGTTAGGTATGCCTACATGAATAAGAATAAAGGAAATATATTAGAAATACATTTTAATTCTCAGTAAAATTTAACTTCCTCATTAAGGACTGTTTTGTTTTCTTTCTTAGAAGCCTCCAATTCTGCCAGTCAGAAACCATACTTCTTAGAACACCATTTTCCTAATTAATAACTGTGATGCAACATATGATTGAGACTAGTATCAAAGTTTTCTTCCAGAGTCTTCTAAGATATGGACATGGAAAAAGTACACGTGCCAGTCAGCCCTACCTACAGATCCCTAGCTAATTCATACAACAGTTTAAAAAGTAATATTGTACCAATTATATGCCATGCTAGGATCTACACAGCTAAAATGCATAAAAACTGGACAAAATTAGCAGTTTAATGCAAGTCTCGATAGATATCTTTGCTGACAAAAATGATCCCTGTGGAAAAAAATCTGCTACCAGACCAACTATTTTTTGCTTAATGTTATCATTATTAATAATATTAATATTAGTTTACTTTTTTCCTTTAATCCTTCATTCTTACTGTGGACCAGTCTCGGGCTTGCCAGATTTATACTGGTCCAACACTTTTGTTTTGATGTTCTCTTATCTGGATGAAATAGTATTGAAGGGAGCAAGAAACAAATCACTAGGAAATTTTATCTCTTCTGTAGAACCAGAGAGCTCTATAGTCACAGGAGATCCATATTTCTAGTTAGACTGTTGGAAAATAAATTTGGTAGTATAAAAAAGCATTTCTGTAAAGGTCCTTAGAGAGTTTTCAAAAATATTTTTTTAATCATCTAAATCCATGTAAAAACAGAAAGATAGAAACAGACAGATATTTTAAAGTAAAAAGTGCTTCCACGGTCAGAAAACTACAGCTAACCAGAATCACTGGAAAATCGATCTACTTTCATGGAGACACTTAAGTATGGATTTAAGACTTACCTTCAGGCCTTTTTTTTTTCCCCAGTCATGCACATGGAATGTTTACAGTTCTCTAGAGAACACCATCTCTATTTCTGCACAGTAGCTTTATGTATCTATGGAAGGGAGACATAAACCCGTAATTTTTTTCATATAAATTGTGCATTAACATCCTGACAGTCTGGGCTTTGGGGGCATTAATTTATATTAGTGAACTTTTCTACATTTGCTTCTGACCTTGGAAGACCTCTCCTCAGCTAAGAAGCACTGTTCTATATGAATTTCTACCACGTGGTTTATAAACTTCTCTGTGTGTAGCACTCAGAGGGTCTGATCCAGAGCTGAATGAGCTGGGAGATGATACAGCACAGTGGCATCTGACCCCTTTCACAGAGATCTCTGCATATGCTGTGCCTCCTGCGCCCAGTGGAATACATGTAAGAGGATAGGAAAAGCTTCAGCACCTCAGGGAGTCTTTCTGTCAATCTCTTCATCTGTAAATGCAGCTCAAATTCTCTGAGGCCATGCCAAATAATTTTTGTCAGTGTACTTCACCAGGGCAAGCCCAGTGCACCAAGACTGTGTATCCCTATTACCCAAATGGAAAAGGAAAACATTTCAAGTAAACTGTTTCCTTCTCTACCACATTCTTCTTATTCACAGGGAATTTCCTTGAGGAAACTGCTTTAATTTTGATCCCACATACATCTACCTTAGCATCTTACTTCAGTTCAAGAGTTTATTTTTAAAACAACTGTGCCAGTTGTTTGCCCTCAGTGCACTTTGGTTTGCCTCTTGAAGCATGGGAAACAGATTCCTTTTGGATGAAGCTCAATGGGAGGACACACACAAGGACCATACCTGAAACCTGCCATGGCCAAGTTTCCTCATGGACTTTCATGGAGCCACAGTGGAGCTGATTCAAGATCACCCTCACCTTCCAGAGCATCTATCCCAGGGAGATAGGGTTTCAGCAGCTGCTCTTTCTCTGCCAACATCTGCTCCAAAGGTGATACACTATTTGCTGATGTAAGCAGAACAGAAAAATGCTGTCAAGGGACACACCTCTAGGATAGAACCTGACAGTCCATCATTCCCAGAGTGACCCTTGCCCACCAACATCACTGAGCTCATGTGACTCAGAGCATTGTAACTGATAAGGCTGCATTGCCAGAAATGGAAGAGAAGTCTGAAGTTCCTCCCATACAATTATAGACCCCAGAACAGAAGTTCAGAATAAATAAATCTCTGCTTAGCCTGGCCTACTTGGTCAAACAGTGCAATGACTTGTCATTTGCAGTCAAAATGTTTGTGTTCTAAAAATTTAAATTGGGAGCTTTTGAAAGGACCAATATTCCTTTTTGGATTTTTATTAAAATTAATAGTGGTAATAAGTGCAGAAAATAAATCTATTTTCCTGCACATATAATCAAGCAGGTACATAGACAGTAAGCCCTCTCTCATTATCAAACAATTTCAGCTCTATTCTCATTTGGTATGTCTACACCTTTAACCAGGAATTTTAAAATTCAAAATATTAACAATATCACTTTAAGATTATCACTTGGTTTATATTTACTTTGTGCAAAGGACAAAGGAGATATTTTTAAACCTTTTGATCTTTGGAAAGAAAGAGTTTATGGGAAGGAGATAAGCATTATCTAGTACTTCATAAAGAACAATCATGAATGATTTATGTTCATTACAGCTGTAAAATCAGATATATTTCAAGCTTCCCAGTATGCCATACTTGATTAGAGCTGAAAAGTCAGTTTTCAATGCATTTATTATGCCTGTATAATTAATTATTTAAGTAAACCAGCAGTATTTAAGCAGGGAAGAACCTCCACAATGCACAGTTTTCTTTCCTCTTCCTTCATTGTTGGTAGTAGAAAATAGATCAGCAAAAATTTCTAGGTAAAATATGAGGATTCCCATCTTCCAAATGATTGCCAGGAAAGTCTGGTTTCAAGATATCTCAGGTTGAAAGTAGTCTTCTGTGCGAATTACTCCAGTTGTTTCCACCTGTTATGCGGGAAAAAAAGGTGGCTATCACATCGTTCTCTCAGCCATGCACTTTTAAGGAGGTAAAAAAGGCCATGGATGCACTGAGAGCCTTGCCATCCTGGAAAAGGTGAGGGGGTTTTGGTTCCCACCTGTATTCACTGTCTCCAGCTTTCCATGACCAGTGATGACCCAGGCAGCAATGGGAAGTCTGACTGTCCTTGGCACCTAGAGCTTTAATTCCAGGAACTCAAGGAGCACAGTACCTTCCATGTGGTTAAATCCATCAAATTCTTCAGTTTGATACTACAAAATAAAGTAGTCATTTAATCACACAAAATCACCACTAAATCTTTTAGTCAACTACAAAGGCAAGGGCCATGAATTTCTTGATTTCTAGTTACATTATAATATATCTCTTTGCACTTCAGGTAAAATAGGGTACATTTTCCACCTTATATGCTCCTTCTAGTCAATAACACATACAATTTATTCTTGTGTTCAATTTTGGTTTTTTTGTGGATGACATAAATATTTAGTTATATGCAGACATCTCTACAGACCTGATCTATAAGAAAATCAAGAAAACAAAAGCAAGACCTTTAAGAAAATTATAAGCAAGACCATTGCACTCTCCAATAAAAATCTCTAAGGTCAAGGGGAGTTTTATATGGGAAAATATGGCAGTATTAGAGTAGCATATGCTGCTCTTCATTATTTTCCCAGAACCAGTCTTTTCTAGTAATGAGTAGCCAGTTAATGAAGTCTTTTCAGTTCATGTTCTTTTCTTCTCTCATTAATTTACATGAACTAGGAGACTGATCTTGTCACAATTCAGAAACCCTTCCCTTCAGTCTCAGCCTCTCTTCATTCATAATCCTTTAATTTATCTTTCGTGGTCAAATTGTTCTGCCCATATTCTTTTCTTTTTAATGGTCATAAATAGTGCTGCACTGATGTATCCTGAACAAAGTGCTTTATTGTCCAAGTGATCCCACTGATGGTAGAGACTGTATTGAGGTTTCCCTGCACAACCACACACGGGTACATAAGCCTGTAAGCGCTGTCAGTGCAGGAGTCACGAGTGACCTGCAAAGCATCAGAAGGCAGTGCTGGGCAGGCTGCCCTCTTTTCAAAGCCTGGCCAAAAACCAAAAACTTCTCTCTTTTTTTCCCCCTTTTTTTTTTTTTTTTTTTTTTTTTGTCTTTTACCATGATAACTTCGAAATGGATGGTTTTTAAGCCAACAAGCGACAATACCCAAATGCCACCTACTTTTTAGCACCCCTCAAATAATAATGAGGATAAAAGGTGGTCTACAGTGTGCAAACACATAGATGTATATATTTACTGGCATCCTGATGTACACCATGGATGCTGTGTACAGCTTGCTCTCTACTGCTGACTGAAATACCCCAGGGTATGAAGCATTTCAGTTGGTAGCAGAGAGGAGCCTGACTCTGCAACACGCTGGGTAAAGTGCAAACCACAGTCACTCTTCAAGCAACGAAGCGTTTTCTACCCCAGCTCACCACTCAGCTCGGCAAAAGGGTCTATCAGCAGCTATAAACTTTCCTTATCCTTGCACCTTCCAGATCTTTTTAGGCATTTTTTAAGCTTCTTGGAATGCAGACATCGGTTCTGCTCCTTTCTTAGAATTTGTGTTGTGGTGGGCATCAGCAGTTCTTTGAAAGGCGATTTCCAAAGAGGAAATTTAGCAATGATGTTTTTTCGGGGGTGATTTTTGCTCAAGATGCATCATTCCTCTATAAGTATTTAAATTTCATAATATGTGTATATACACTGAAAGTTTGGTGGTTTCTCCCAGTTTTAGTTTTATTTAATGCTTTTCATACATTGAAAATTTCTTTAAATGCTTGAAATTCATAAAAATAATTTCACAGCAATGTGATAATTTTTTATTTATAAACTTGAGTGTGTGTAGCAGACAGGAGCAATCAAAATTAGTATTTCAAGTGGCAAATAAATAAAACAGCTATTCCAAATCCCTGAATTTCAAAGCATCTCCTGCAGAATAAAAAAAGTGCTTGAGCCCTCAACTATGGCAGATCACTTCCTACTATAGGGGTTCCACAGGGCTGTTATGCTGCATTCTTTACTCCACAAGTCTGAAATGATTATTTGCATATGCTTAATTAAGTAGCAGCTAATTACATCCTATCAAACAGATAGAAAGGCACATCATTTGATGATTATATATATTAATATATTATCTAAGTGATAAGACTAACCAGTAGGTTGGAGAGGAAATATTTTTGCTGCTTTCATCTTTTATTGAAAAACCTTTTTACAGATTCAGTGTCTAGAGCAGAGACTCCAGCAGCCCACACCATCCCAGGAAAAGGGCAGCAGAGATGTTGTTTTACCAATGTTGCCAGAGCTTGGCTTTCTTCCCACAAGAAACTTTTTTCTGCTTTTTTTGCCTCTGGGTGAGCTTGGAATTCCCTTCTCAGCAGGTCTTCAGACTTAATAAACTCTAAGCCTCAGCAACTCCCAGCTGATAGGAGGAGGAGCCTGTTCTTTCACCTGCCTGCACCTTGAGGACAAGGAAGATTATTCATCTCTGCAGGGCAAGTACAATACAATACTGGCAGTTTTCTTCCTGGCTTTCTGCCAGATTCCCACTGTGGCTACACAGACCCTCTGGGATAAGCCAGGCTTTTCTAAAGGAAGAACTGGTTAATTATAATACAAAAGTTTCAAATGCTATTTTCAAGGGTAATACAGGTTTTCTGGAACAATGCCTACATATATAAAATCCTGCCATATGATACATGCTCTAATTCCAATGTTTGCATTGGGTCTTTGTTAAAAATAAATCATGCATGCCACTGATAATGTACTTCTTGGTTTAGCGACAACTGGTGAGTCTTTAAGATCAGGCAAAGAGCTTTTATCTGTAAAACAGGATTGAGCAATACATGAGGGTTTTCTTTTTTAATTTTTTTTTTTTTTACTATACCTCTGTAACATAATAAAATTGAAGGCAGTTGAGCTACTAAGAAGGCATGTTTTTTGTTAGTGTAGCAAAATACCACAAGGAAGTCGCAGAAATCCAGAAGGTATTACAGAGGTCTGGTTACCTTAGGTGTGTTGGCACGTCTGTAATTTCTAGATAGGGCCATCCCATGATAACTGGATGAATTTCCTGCTTCTTTTTTCCTCCAGTACTGGCCCTTAATTTGGAGCTGCACAAGCATCATTGTGTACAACACAGACATTGTAACTTAAAAATTACAGTGACCTTACAGACATCTGTATCACAATCAAACTGAGGAGCCATTCATGCTAAGCCACACAGGGCAAAATTAAACAATCGAAAAAGGTTTGTAAAATAATTATACATAGCAGGTGTCATAAGAAGAAGCACTCAGCACCAGTGCATAACTCACATTCTGCTATGGATTTACTGTTACCCGTAACTGGGAAATATTTCACAACATCCCTAACTCACCCATCTGTAATATGTGATGCAATCAGTGTTCACAGAAATTTGCATCCAGCCTAACACCAGAACACAGTACTTGAACCCCGTACTATCATGCCTGCGCAAAATTCGGCATTCAGGCTACTTGCTGTCCTTAAAGCAGCTTGTTCACCACTCACAAACTGCAAGGAAAAGTGGGCATATTATCAGTAACATTCTCTGGTAGCCTTGAGGAGCTCCAGAGTTCGAGTGCTGATGTCAAATGTGTAAACCGAAGTCCTTGGTCTCTGGTGACTACCTTGAAGGGTTGGACTTTTATTTTTAACTGAAGCGGTTGAATCACTTAAATCACTCCAAAGAGAAGTCTGGGAGGGTACAATATCTCCATATATCCCCAGTTACATCCCACATCTTCTCTGCACCCCCTACATCTCTGCAGACCCAACTGCACATTCAGTATGAAGATCGAGCTCTCCTGAAGAGCAGGAGGTGTTTGATTATTGCCTTGCTGCCTTTCAGCTGTGGCTGAGGAGAGGACAGGGAAGTGACAACTTTAGCCATTCTGTTGTTTACTTTGCTGCCCAGCAATGTGACTTCTGGGATGAGCTGAGCAGGTGAGATCAGCACTCATGGACAGGCACTTCCCATCAGCTGTGCGGGTCTTAGAGCAGCCCAGAAAAAAGGAAAACTACCAGCACCCTGACTCACAATCCTGGCAGCTACAGAGGGCATGGGAGGGAAGGAGAATCAAAGTTAGCCCTTTTGCCGTTTTAAGTGCTGAATTGAATTACCTATGATTAGGATGTAGCCCTTAAATGGTGGAATGTTTTTTAAGGCAATAAATACCAGTGTGACATGAGGAACAGTGAGTGTCTTTGCAGTGCAGGAGGGACAAAGCTTTGTCCTGTCCTCTAAACAAATTTATTCTGATGAGACCATTTGGGAATTGAGAAGTTCTTTTACCTGCAGAGTGGAAAGAATCATACTTTTAACCTTTTTTTTATTTTTATTTCTCCAGTCCTTAGGCCCACAACCATGGAATATTATTGGACTTACCTACTCCAGGCACATGTTTAGAGGCACAAAGGTGAGAGAGTTTGGGCCTAAAAGATTTGCTAAAAATGGACATTCCATCTCTGAAGAGCTTCTGTGGCAGAACACAGCCCAGTTCCTCATTCTTTACCTTCTAAGGTAAATGAACTGAGCATTGCTCATAAAAGTGTAGAATGAACTTTGCACAATAAGTGAATTTGTTATAATCAAGACAGCCTCTGAACTTGAAGCAATAAAAGAGGCAGAGCAACTGTGTAATAAGTTCAGTATCCACATACCAGTCACTTTAAGTGTAGAAGGCCACACCACATTCAGGGTGTCTCAACTTTCTTCCACAACAGCCTCTTCAATGAGTATCAGATTTCTTCTGGAGGCTGGTTGTTTAAAGTTTACCTGATGAGGGTTTTTTGCAAAGCCAAAAGATAATGTGTCATACTTAAACCTACCCTCTCCTGCCCAGAAAGCTCTCACAAGAAATATGCTTTGTTAGCTGGGAATCACCTGTTTTACATACACTGTCTCAGTTGTCAGAATTATAAAAAAGTTAATCCTTCTGCTGACATGTATAAGGAAAACAGCATTTCAGCCACAGAAGAGCTCTGTGTTTTATGTCAGGCTTCCAATTATTACAAAATTTTAAAGAGCAAGAGGCAAAAAGAAAATAAGAATCAGTCTTTTCAGGAGAATGTACAGAAAAAAATTCTTCTATTTGGGCGTTGTGTCCTCTGGGAACTTAAGGAATAGTGTAACTGAATGCCTAGGGGGAAAAAAGTTGGTGTTTCTAATCATAGAAGAGAATAATGAGGTAACTTTCAAAGCTCCCTCACAAACTAAATTATTTTATGAAAAGTAATGGCATTGATCTATTAGAAAACTACTTAGTAGTTTATGCTATTTGATGTATATTGTGATGTTATTTTAATATCTGCAAATATTCTATTATGTTATATTATGAAAACTTTGTATATGTTTATATTAAATACATATAAGACATTTACTCAATCATATATATTATGTACTTCTGTATTAAATTTAATTATTCAGTGTTCATACCATTTATTTTCAAAGTTCATGTCATGCATTTAACCATTGTGAATTAATTAGAACTCTATTTCTCTACATTTCAGATGCCTCCAAGATTTCTAATGCTCTCTGTCCTTTGTTATAGCAGACTCGCATGCTCCACCACTAATCATCTGAGAACACTGTACAAAATACACCATGAACATAGTTTTTTTCTCTTCATTCAGTGCTCATCTTGTTTACAAAAGTACAGCAAACAAAGCTGTAAGCAAAGAAACCATTTTTATAATAAAATTTTAATCCTTTCTTAAGGATTCTTTCTTAAGGATTCTTTCTTAAGCAGTGGCAAAGCAAAGCAAACACACACACACACACAGGAGAAAGGCATATCTTTTTTCCTTCTTAAATTCAGTGCAAAATCTTCCTTTGACTGCAGGGGGAGCAAGAATTTTCCTAAAGTATTTTTGAAACATTTAGTTGTGGTTCACCCAGTGAGCAGTGTCTTTTTCATTAGCCAGATAATTATTTCTGCATAGAACAGAAAGAATAAACTACACCCATAGCATATGAAATCAAACTGAGCAGTGTGTTGCCTCAGACTGACTCCTTGTCTCAAACAATATGGTAGAAACAAATGTATAAAAGAGGCTAAAGTTAGTAATTTAATTTCTTTGTATTATTGTACAAAAAATATAATTTCATACAGAATGAATAGCCAGCAGTAAATTTATCTTAGAATAACAGAAAACATATGTCATTAGAAAGGTTTTTTTTCTACTTTTGCAATAAGTAGACGAATTTTACCACTGCTATACTGATGTTCGTCACCTGAATGTCCAGCCTTATGATTTTATCTGTGTCCCTATTATCTTTTGGCCCAATAACCCCAATAAGGAATATATACAAACAAATCACTCTTTTGGAGTCATTAGAATCTTATTAAACTCCATAGAAGAATCAATGCAGTTTCTAATGTCCTCACAAGGATGACTCACAAATAAGGCAGCTGGAGCAGTTTCCACCCCAGCTCTCAGCTCTGCCTGTAAGGAGCTTCTGCTCCTGCAGAAGAGCCCTGTAACCTGGAAAGAACCAAATGCCATGAGTAAGCTGTTCTGATAATGGACCAAGAGCATTACTGCAATTAGAATTGATAACAAGTAGATGCAGTATGAATACATAAGTACATTCTACTGATGAACCACTGCTGGGTAGACTGAAATGTCAAAGGCCTTGAAATGTGAAGCGATAACATGACTGCAGTGTGCTGCAGTTATCAGGAACTCACCTCAGGAAACCTGAGCAGGAAACTGTTTTGAGGTCTATTAAATAAAAACAGGAGCCTGCTGTTGGGAGGCCATTCAGCCAGTGTAAAAGCTTCACATAATTCATCATGTGCAGAACTGCCCAATAACTTATTCATGCAGCCATAACTGAAAGCAGAGGTGGAACCATCTTTACTTTGCACAAATAAGGCTATCACAAATACGTGCTGCTGCACAAGTGTCTGTGCTTTAGAACCCAGCATGCAAATCTGAGCACTCTGCTTGCCTGCAGTGCTGCCTACAGAAGTGTTACCTCACAGTCACCCCAGGGAAAGGTTCCCCTTATATTTCCTCTGCTCCAGCATCCTGCCCAGCAGGCTTGGCTGCAGTCCAGCTGGCTCGGACAGAGGCAGGTATTAACACCAGCATTGTCCTGGGTTTCCAGGACTGCAACAGATCTGGTGTCTGTGCTGTGTCAGGACAGTGTGATCAGCAGTTCATCCTTGCCTTCCAGGACTGGAGAATGAATAGCTGAACTGGTCAGTGTTTCAGACAAGCAATTTTCTTCATTTTGCATGTTGTGCTCCTCCACCAGCGCACCAGGGAAATCCATTCTTTAGATTAGCAGTCCTGAGTATTGCTTAGGATATGTGGCCTCAGCAGATGCTCAGAAAACATACAATACATTGTTAAAATATCAAATTCAGTCTTTGAAGATTAGTCCTCATATCCACTTTCCCTTTGGGTGACAGGTCTTTTTGCCTTAGTGATATCTACTAGACATGTCTCAACTCTCTCAGGCTCTCCTCAAGATATTCTAGAGGGTTTTTTACCTCACAAGCTAAGTTATTCTTCAGTACTGGAGAGCCCTTTTCTCTTGGGCAGCTTCACTGATAGCTTCATTGATAGTTTGGTCGCCTTTCTCCCTGTGTTTTTCTTGTAGTTTATTTCAGTTCATTATATCTGAGAGTTTCTTTTTCCAGAGCTGAGCATTCCTTTCAAGTTCTGCTTTGTAGAATCAATCACAGAAAGAAATACATGTAATATCTTCCAGATTCATTTCAAATCCAATTAAATTCCCAGTAAAACCACATCAAGGCATCTTTTATGAAGTTTGGAAAGACTGGTGTTCACTTTGGTGCCCCTAGCGAGGTATAATTGCCAGCTTACAGAGAAAATGAGTTTTCTGACTCAAGAAAAAACTTGTGCATTATATATGTCTGTCTCTACTCCTTTGAACCTAAAACACTCCAAAAGAGAGAGCACAAGCTTCAGGAATAGCTCCTGCTGGTGTGTGCCATCACATCAGTGTCAGAAAGGATCTGTTACTCTGGATTAAGTCCTTTCACACCCTGGTCCCTGGAAGCATCACTTGAACTGAGACCTCCTCATCTGACATCTGGAATGTTTTTACCTATAAACCAGGCTTTGCTGGACTCTTCTTACCTACTCAGTGATCTTCTGCAGAATTAGTGGACTGTAAATATCAAGTCCTCACTGGAACTACAGAGTTTTCTTTTAAACATCCGTCCTTTTATTTAGGGAAATATCTAGAAAACTGAAAAACATATTAAAAAATATTAGAACCATAAAAACAGGGAAAAATTTTTAATCTGGCAGAAACTCCTAAGTCTGGGTTATCCAACTACCATATCAAGCTTTTCTCCTAGGTCTTCCTACCTTTATTTTGAACCTTCTGTGTACATTATTTATCTGTTAAAGATGAATCTAGGAGCAATTTCTATCTATTCCTCAACTGCTAAAAACTGACACAAAGTTAAAAACTGAAGCAAAGGCATGTCCCATGCTCCTGTTCTAGCAGGAAATTTGTTGGCACTGAAATCAAAGGTTGTGATTTGCATTACTTGTGAGTCCTTGATAACCTGGGTGTGGAAGCAACCATTGCAATCATGAGTAGTTTCACTTGCAATGTAGATGACATTTAGGTACTTACAGAAGACCATTATAACAAGCCCATTTTTCTGACAGAGTATCCATTCCCACATGTTTTATGTTTCTGGGTAAGAAGGTAGCCACATTAGCTAGCAGATTAGCTGAAATTCTGTGCTTTCCTAGCAGTGTACTCTTTGGTTGTCCATAGGGCTTTGCCTTTTTGTATTTCAAAACTCTCAGATGCTCTCTGATACCCTTCTTCCCTGTGGCTGACACTCAGCCTTACAGCGATATTTTTGCTTTGAGTATTTAGGGCAAAGGTGACTGACATCAATGAATGACTTGTCTTAGAATGACCTTGGGACTATTTCCATTTTCAAAATCCGTAGGATGACTCCTTACAGATTCTTTATTAAACCACTATAGACTATGAAGCCCTACAAAACTGATACAGCATTTGGAAACTGTGCAGGTTGTGACAGCAGTCTTGAGGTCACTCTTTGCTTGAAGTACTTTTATTGTTTCAGATTCTGTTTGAAGATGCCGTGTGGAAACTGGCATGCAGTACGTCTGAAGGAAGGTAAGAGTTTTTTAGCTGCAGCTTACACTTCTTGAGAAATATCAACCACTAGTACACTATCTTCATGCTTCCTCTGTCTCTGTCTAGATTACAAATGCAGAGGAACTGAAAGCATGTGCCTGATGTCAACCTACAGACTTGTCACGGAGTTAAAAGGAGTAGAGCTGGAGCATGGCTACAGGTACTCCAGACCAAGTGCTTGTTGCAAGAAAAGGCACAGACCCACAGAATTATGTAGGCTTGAAGGAACCCCAGAAGGCCAACTGGCCCTACCTCCCGTCCAAACAAACACAGCTGGAGCAGGTTGGTCAGACCTTGCCCAGTTGCATTTTGAGTACCCGAAGGATGGAGATTTTACAGCTTCTCTGGGTATCTGCTCCACTGTCTGACAACTCTGACTGTGAGGGGAAAGGAAAAAGTTAAAGAAAAAGAAGCTCCTTATTTCTAGCCATCCCTTACATCTAAACAGAATACATGTCTCTTCTCTCCTGTCATGTCACCACGCATCTTCAAGAGATACTCCTCCATGCTTTCCCAGTAGGTAAAGTTATAGGTAACACTAAGATGTCCCTTGGGTTTTCTTTTTGTAGGGCTGAGCAAACACAGCTCTCTCAGATGCTCTTGGGACTAGTAGATAATGTACTAAGCTCTCCCCTCAGTTTTATGAGAGGTACACTAGTTTTGTGATCTAAAACTGAAAATGTTTTAAAGTTACTCATAGCAATGTCTCAAAGTTATTCTCTAAAGGAGACAGTCCAGCCCTATTCATGATAATAATGTCCATTAACATCTCCAGAATTTCCCAATGGAGAGCTGACATTCGATTTGATGATGTGGAGGCGGAAGGTCTGTGAGCAACTGAGGCAATCTAAGAGGTTGCAGCTGCTAAATATTTCATGCTGTCTCTAGTCTCCTCCACATTATCTCCTACTTATTCTTAACCTTTCCCATGCTCCTCACTGTGGAAAGCTCTGCTTTTGCACCAGCTCTGGCACTTATTAGAGCAAGTGAGTCAATTCAGCTTCTTGGCAGAGAACAATCCGCTTTTATTTTGTCTGGGTATGTTTTCTGCCATATTAATGAGCTCAGACAACGCAAGTAAAAACCAGACCAATCGCACAGTAAGCAGAAACTCTGCATGGCCAGGATCGTGATGGTAGTGGTAAAAACATCATCTTTTAGGACCTATGGGTGGCTAGATCCACTTATCCCGTGGAATCCTGGCTCTCTCAGTTATTATCACGTTATTCAGTCCTGTGCTCTCTGAGGGCAACTGGAATGCAGTGACTGATTCCTGAGGAAGGCAATAGCCAGCAAAAGCAGTGCCTTTGGACCTGAGAGAAAGTTGTACCTTATCTCTGCTCTTCTAAGGACTTGCTGTGTGACCACTGGCCTGTAATTTAGCTGCTCTGAGCCTTTCTCCATATCTCAAAAAAAAAAAAAAGCCAGAGGCATTACACTTTCACAAGAGGTTTTGCAGAGATAATACATCAAAAACTTTTGAAGTTCATAGACAAAGTATGGATCCAAGGGGCACCTAATTATCTAGAATAGATAACTAGAGCACTATGTAATAATCAGTACTAAATTCTCAATGCCCTTTCTGAGGATGTTGCACAGTAATTCAGCATGCAATAACCAAACTGAAACAGAAAACTGAAAAGATGGGAAATATTTTCTTTACTAAATATGTATTTTCCTTAATATACTTGAAGAAATTTCTATGTATAGGATGTATATTTGATGGTATGTTTTAATACACACTATCCTTCTGTCCTCTCTGTGGACATACGGCACCCGTCACCTGAAGCTTTATTTTCTCCTGCTTTGTTTTAATTCTTCTGCTTGATGTAAGACCACAGGTTAATGTAGGATTAACAGAATTTTTTTAGCCCAGTTTAGCAACAGTGTCATGGCTTTCATACAGTTCAACTTCTGCATCTTGGTTTTAATATCTACACCACATATGAAAACCATCCTGGAGCGTATATCAGTAAATTTCCAATCCTGAGCTTGGGTTTAGAGCAATTCACATTTTTTCTAATCCTACTATCACAAATAGCAACTTCATTTAAGTTTATTTTTTGAAATATCCACCATTCAGTAAAAAAAAAAAAAAAAAAAAAAAAAAAAAAAAAAAAAAAAAAAAAAAAAAAAAAAAAAAAAAAAAAAAAAAAAAGATGTACATGAAAAGATGCCCTGTATGCGCAGCAGAGTTGTGTTGCCTCTGCTAACTTGAAGGCCGAAGTAAAGAACAGAATGAGGCTATGAGAACTGGTCCTATCATCAGTTTATAGAGCATGAATTAGGTTAACTTATTTGATAAAAATAATTAAAAAAAAAAAAAAAAGCTAGTAAAATACAGCTGTTATGAAACCAATAGAACACTAACTCATTTTTAATGTGTCCCATCAGCCATAGAATCATAGATTATGCTGAGCTGGAAGGGATCCATCAGGATCATTGAGTCCAACTCCTGGCACTGCACAGGACATCCCAAGTCCAAATGCCTCTTGAATCAAGAGTAAAGTTTCAGGAGTAACATTTGCAGTAAATTGTCACAGTTTTTTATGGAGGTATGAAGTATCTCAGAGTTAAGGATTTTGAAACACAGAGTATCACTAATGAATATTTATATTTCTCTGAATTATTAATTTTAATTCCCAAGAACATTTACTTTTATCTATACATTCTTGTGTTTTGTGTTGGTTTTTTTTTTTCCCCGATTTCCCCATGTTGATGTCAATAATAGGGCTTTGAGCAATCTGGTCTAGTGAAAGGTGTTCCTGCCCACGGAAGGGAGATTGGAATGAGATGATCTTTGATGTCCCTTCCAACCCAATCCATTCTGTGATTCTATGACTCACATAAAGACTTATTGGCTTAATAACTACTTTTGAAAGGACTTAGTATTAGTTGTTTTCAAACTGTGAATTTCTTGTATCTAAATTTTATTTTTGTCCACCAGAAAGGCAACAACTGTCTCAGGGTTCAAACAGTGTGAGAGTGATTCTAAATATAAAGTGTCATTCAGGGAAAACCATTGTCTAATATCAGGTCAGAAGTAAAACACATCCTGCGAGACATTCATTGCATCACTGCAGTCGTGGCTTCACAATAAAGCCATTCTTGCCAAATGGTAACACAGTACTGCCTGTGGACACCTTCCAACACAAATGCAGAAGACAGAACGTAGAATTCTTCACTCTAATCGCCCCACCCTCCTCTGGATGTATAAAAAGGTTCCCTCCATACAGTGCTGCAAACGATCTGTATAAATGTGAGGGCAGGGGCAGCCAAGGTCACGACCTGTTGGTGCTGAGCCAGAGAAATGGAGTTTACCCACATGTGCCGGGACACGCACCCTCACACATACCATCCAACTTCCCAGTAGGCAAAAGGGTGCATGTGACAGCGTGACTCGTTACCCTGACACACAGTACACTTTACAACTACACCTGTTCCAGGTTGGTTCCAAATATTTGCCTTCCACTCCTCCTGAGGGAACACAAAGATCAGACATCTGTGAGGAAGAGCAGGATTTTACGGCCAAGTCCCCTCTGTCACTACGAGGCAGAAAGGGAAAGACATGGACTTCTGGCATCCACTCCTTAATTCACACTGTATCACATGCTTGGAGTAGCCTGACACAGTCACACTCTGTCCTTAACCTGAGGTCAGTAAAGACGAATCAGCCAGAAAGAGCAGAATGTAATTGCCAACTTCCCTTCATTCTGCTGAGATTACAGAAGAAAATCAAAGTGAAACTAAAAAACCCACACCAAAAGCAAACAACTGCATTTAGATGCTATTGAAACCAGTTCTTTAGGAACTAAATTCTGCTGCCTCTTAAAAATGCACTGCAAATATTTATGTGCTTCATGAATGTGTTTCAAGTGTATTCAGTACCTTAGAAATATTTTAAAGAAACCAAACCAGTGGGGCTGTATTCAGAGGTGGAAAAACCTTCCATTTGAGTTCAGTTTAGAGAACAAGAGGTCAAAAAGCTGTGTGTGTAACAAGAGTATCATTTGCAGGAATCTGCATTGCGTGGGCAGTCGAGAACAAGCAACCTCTTCATAAATGTACCATTTTGGAGAATTGAATTCAACTTTCTTATAATTAAATTCCCTAAAATCAATAGGAGTCTCCATTATTTCTGCCAGGTGGAAATCATTGTAGCAGGTATATCTAACTTCCAAAATCACTCCTTCTGTCACGAATAATATATACAAGGCTTCCAACTAGCACTTAAATTTTATTTTCCTTCCCCTCCCCCATTTCATATGTTCTTCAGCAGGAGAATAGAATAGTTAACAACTTAATATGTATTTTGTAGACTTGCCTCAGTGAAATCTGAGTCAGAAGCAGAAGAAAATAGTTCACACAGATTATCCACGCTCCTTCCTTTAAAGGAAGCTAATTCTTTTAAAACTGTCTCAGTTGAGAGTGGTCTCACACTGTCTTACTGTAAAGGTACAGGCACAGCTCCACCCTTCCTTCCCCTGCAGGCAGCTTCCCTAGGACAGTGCCCACTATCCCTACTCTGCAAAAAGTAACGCTCAGGTATTGTACAATAAATACCACAGGAAAAAAAAAAGTTCTATTCAAACACGGAATACTAATGTAAAAGAAGAGAGAGCACACTGTTGAATGACCTGGGAAGAATAAGCTATTCTCCCTGACTCTGTATTTTCTAGTTTCAGATTAAATCATTTCCCCCTTCTGTGTGTCTATGGTAGGTTAAAGAAATATCATAGGTTATTGCTAAGGAACACCTGAGGAAATAGTAGATCTGCAGCTCCTAGAAAATCTCTGTAACTCAGTGATCCTTATAAACTGTACATAGGTGCAGTAGTATTTCATGTTTTGCATAAATATCAGTCACATTACTTCCTCCCATTCTGGATCCTGAGAGAGTTCAACCTTTGTTGAAAATAGTCACATCTTATCTTGAGTTAAAATACACTCAGAATACAATACTGCACTTTTTAAAAGTGATAAAAGAAATAACAAAACCACACTTTCCTAGGAGTTATACTAATTAATTCAGATTTAACTAAGATTCCATGGGATTCACTCCTTGAATTGCTAATCTACATGGAGATGTTGTAGTCTTGCATGAGCTTTCCTTGTGACCTGCATCTGTTGCCGGTGGCTTTAGAGTAGAAGTTTCATGTAGCATACACCATGGGAAGTGAGGGAAGTTGAGGAGGGATATCTGACAAAGCCAGGTGGGATCACTATAATATTCTGGTACAAACTGCTGGGGATCCTTTTTTAAGGTTTGCAGCATATTCGTGAGCAAATTCATCTCTGAACTAGGGTTAAATTCTAAGGAAAAATTACAGTCTTGGCTATAAAAGTTGAGAATAATAGACAATCCTTCATAATATTGGGTAAGTGGTTCCAGTGTTTCATTACTCTCAGTGTTGAAAATGTGAATGTTACCACTAAACTGTACTTGTCTCATTTTAGATTTTGTAATTATGGGCTGCAGTGAAATCCCCTGCTATTACATATTAGTGGTTAGTGCTGTTCACTTCCCTGCCAAGGCTTTTAAGTGCCAGCTGAAGCACTAACAAACAAAACACGGAAACGTCGGAAGAGCTGGGTAAGATGTCACGCAAAGCATTCCCAAGCGGCAGCACCCAGATTTTGCTTATCAAGGACTAACAGCGACAAAACACCCTGAGTTTGGACACAGACCAGTAATGGGCAGTCACAGGGCAGGAAAATCAGTTTAATGGTGTCTGTGGGGGCTGATTTGATGATGTCTGTGGGGGCTGATTTACTGGCACCCTGTGTCACTGGCAACTTTTCGTGAGCTCCAGTCAACGTTGTTGGCTTTTGCAATTCCATCACGGGTCTTGCAACACTAGAGGTTTTTCCTGAAGCACGAGTTACCAGCAGGCAGGTAAGGAAGGGAGACTGAGATTCCATTTTATTAAGCCAATGAATATTTCTGAGCAATGCAGGGCAAAGTTTCAAGAGATGAAAAGCCCCGCTTTGGGGCTGCATTGTAGATACAAATATCGTATCTCGGCCAATGCCGTGGTCACTCAGTTCTGCAGTAATACAGAATTCACTCTGAACATAAAAGATTCCCAGTGGACGTCCCGACTTGGCGTGTCCCGAGAGGGATTCCGCCTCAGAGAGCGAGGGGGTTATTCCCATTACGAGAGAAAGGGGTTTCGCCCCGGGTAACGGCGCCTCGAGGCACCAGTGACCCCAGGCGGGTGCCCGGGAGCTGGTTCGCCGGGATCCCCCGGGATCCACCCTGTCCCCGCTCCGGAGCCGCCCCCGCCCTCCCGCCTCCCCCCATCACGCCGAGGGGCGCCGGGGCGGGCTCAGGGCAGGGTGGTGAGGGCGTGACGCGCGCCGTGCGTCACGTGACACACCCCCTCGCGCGCCTCCGGCACCGCCCCTCCCGCCCCGCCCCCGCCGCGCCCCGGGCGCTGATTGGCCGCGGGCCGACAATGCGCGCGGCAGCGCCCCCCGCCCCGCCCCCGCCGCCGGCTTCACCCGCCAGCCACGCGCCGCCGGCCGCGAGCTGCCCGCGCGGCGCCGGCGCGGCCGTTACGGGCGTGCGCTGAGGGACCGGCCCGGGGAGCCGAGCGGGCACCGAGCGGGGCCGGGCGGGCTCATGGCCGCCACCGACCACACAGCGCTGGGGCCGCTGGTGGGAGCCATCGATCAGGGCACCAGCTCCAGCCGCTTCCTGGTGAGCACAGCGCGGGTGGGTCGGGGCGGCGCCGGGGGCAGGCGACAACATCCCCCCAGCACGACCTGAGGGGCGACCCGCGGCTCCTGCGCCTTTTCCCCACTCCGCCCCGGCGGGGTCCTTGGCCGTGCCCTTGGGGAAGGGCAGGGGGAGCGGGCCCGCAGGGCCGGGCTGCGCTGACCTGGCTTCTGCCTCCGTGCTGCCGGTGGCCCGGGGTTGCCGGAGCCACCGTGTCCCCGCCGGTCTCCCTGTGCTGCGTTCCCGCCGGGAGCAGCGCTCATCCCGCGGAGCGCGGCCGGGAGCGGTCCCGGGGCGAGCCCCGCACCAGCGTCTCTGGCTGCTGCTCCAGGGGACCGCGAAATCCCGCTGGTCCGAGCAGGCTGCGCTTTAAATCTCTGCTGTTTTAAATCTGTCGGTTGTCTCGCCCTGAATGGAATCAAAGGGACGTGGTCCCCAGGCACTAGAGAGGTAGATCCCGTGCGAGTGCATGGACTGTAATTAGCTGCTGTTCAAACAATGCGATGACTCCTCTGTGCTCCGCTCTAAAACCTACCCGGGCCTGCTGAGTGACTGCTGCGGTTCCAGCCCTCATGTCAGTGCATCCTGTGCACTGTAGGTATTCAGGTGGCTGAGCCTGCACACCTTGTGAAACACCGACTTGTTTAAATGCTGGAGGAAGAGAAGTTTGTTTAAGGATGGAACGATTAATATATAAGCCCTTTGAAGGATCTAGCTGTTTGTATATTATGCAATAGACTGTAACTAATGCTATTATATATGAAATGTACTATATAAACTTCCTGCTTGCAAATCTCTACAAATGTCCTGTTCCTTTAGTCAGTAAGTAGTGGTAATTTGACTTACTTGAATTCCACTGATAAATTCCTCCATGAAAAGGATAGAGATAATGATTAGATATAAAACATTGTCAGATGTGCACAGTATTGATTAATTGAGAAGTTGAATGTTTTGGTTTGCCTTCTTTTCTTTTCTTTCTTCTTCTTCCTTTTTTTTTTTTTTTTTTTTTTTTTTTTTTTTTTTTTTTTTTT
>NW_020955194.1:6099556-6184183 GCF_003031625.1 Empidonax traillii | reverse complement strand
TTTCATGAAACAGGAGACTAGAATATCTTCTTGACCTGTGTTACTGTTATTACTCAATATCACGACCTTCGTGGGATTGTCAAATGACAAAACACAGATCTGGGGGTGGAGAGAAACTCCAAACTGACAAATGACACCACCAGGCTGTCCTGAATGCCAGTCAGGAGTCCCTTCTGGGAAAAAGTCTAAAGAAGTTCCCTGTAACACATGGACATAAATTCTAACTGCTCTTACGTGTATGGCAAGTTAACTTTTTTCTTATCCTGAAAGGATAACCCAGGTAGAACTAACAGAGACACTGCAAACTTTAAATTTATATGCATGTGCTTTTTAAAAGTTCCTCTTACAAGGAATTTCTTACACTAGACACATTCGTTGATGACTTGTATGCAGTCAGGGGTGATTTTGTCTGCATGACGTATGTTTCCTCAGGTGCTCCTTAAGTTTTTCAAAAAGTGTAGTGTGACTGTCACTCTTCAATTCTTCTTGTATCTGTCTCAGTTTCTCTCAACTTGTGTCAAAATACAACACTGTCTTAAACTTGGCAGTGTGATCGTACTATTACGATGATGAAGTTGCGTGGATTAGAGCAAATCAGATACGTGATCACCGAGTTAAATCAGAACATGAGGGAGAGGGAAAGAAGAGGGCAAAGTGTGCAGAGATCTGCTACAAGCCATGCCAGTCATGCAGATAACAAGTGTATCTGGAGAATTCTGTGCCGGAAAGGGACTGCTGCAGTTAGAAGAGAGACTTCACTCTGAAGTATTTTAAGCCAAAATGTAATGAAGTGTTGTTTGTGCCTAAGTTGTTTCCTTGGCTCTCTTATTGCCTCTCAGTCTTTTACCATTATTTGTTTTGCTTGCCTTTCTCACTTATCTCTCTACGTTTTTTTCTATAATACTTCCAACAATTTTTGCCTTCACCGTGTCACAATCCAAAATCAACTTGTTGTTTACTTTGTGTATCTAGTTTTTTTAAGGTGGAAGACAGATGATTTTGACCAGCTTAAAGAACTCTGGGTGAAAAACTATCTGGTCCTATGGGGCCAAAAAGTAGTGTCAAC
Organism: Empidonax traillii; assembly: GCF_003031625.1. Lineage (NCBI taxonomy): Eukaryota > Metazoa > Chordata > Aves > Passeriformes > Tyrannidae > Empidonax > Empidonax traillii. Next base: position 6,183,117 of record NW_020955194.1, on the reverse strand, counting down.
AGTTCAGAGTCTAAATTTACAATTACTGGTGGCAGATTTACCAGTGGTGTTCCGCAGCAGTCAGCAGTGAGGGCTGATACCCCACAGTATTTTCATCAACAGCTGTGGGGATGGGTTCAAGTGCCCTCTCGTATGGAGGCAACCAGTTGACTGGAATTCCATTTGGAGAAGGAGCCTGGCAGAATCTTCGTAAAGTTCAACAAAGTTTAGCACTTGGCACAGAAGGCTAAGGAGCTCCTTGGTGAAAAAGGACATGGATTCCTGCCGGACAACAAGTTGAATATAAGTGAGCAGTGCATCCTTGTGGTGGTGAAGATTAACCACAGTAAGAAAAGTGCAGAAAGTAATTATTGCCATCTGTGTGGTACCATGCCTGGTGCTGGATCCCCACAGACAACAAGAGGGTTTGAAGAACTGGATTTCATCCAGGCAGAGGGTCACTAACATGATCACTGTGCTGCAGCTTTCTTCACACAAGAGGCTAGGAAAGTGTCTACAGCTCTCTAACTACAGTTTGTAGAGAACGCAGAACCAGTCTTTTCTCAGACATGCGTAGAAAAAGACAGCAGGCAACAAACACAAGTTACAGCAAATTAAGTTTCAAGTAGATGTAAAGAAGACATGTTTCACTATAAGGAGCCAGAAAGTCTGTGGAATTTCCAGCCTTGCAGATACTCAACACCTGACTAGAAAAGGCCCAAACAACCTGGTCTTAAGTTTAGTGAGCAGTGAGTTGATTTAGATGACCTAGATGAGTTAGATTAGTTTCAGAACCAAATTATCCTGTGTAGGGACACAAGTTTTCAGTCTCTTGCGTGAATGAGGAGTCTGCGTGAGCACAGGTGATAAAGAAGCACCAGAACTCAGGTGCATTTCTGTTACTGTCACTGCTTATTTATCTTTACCTCTAACACAAAGCACACATGCAGTTTTAATTTGTGTGGTAGCTTTACCCTCCAGGAACCCTCTTTTGTAACTCTACTTTGATTATCTACGTTTGCAAAATTAACTATGTAACTAAAGCTTGCAACTTTTCTGTTAAGTTGGGTTGAACCTGGATGACAGAGTTACCAGAAAGAGTGTAGTGCTTCAAGTACCAATGCAATTACTGAAGGCTCACTTTTTTAATCATATGAAGCAGGAAAATAAATTGAGTTGGCTAAACAAGTGTACACAGATGACTAAATTCTGGCCAAGATGTTTTGGCAAATGTTTTCATTAAATAACTTGCATTTCTCATGTTCCATTTTACATTATTCACGAATCACATAAAAATCCGCTACAACTTCTTTTGCAAAAATCTAAGGTTCAGGAGATAATAGTGAGCTGAACCGCTGTTTGATCTCTTGAAAGGCACTTGCTGAATAAAGTCCAGGAACAGCAAGAATTGAAATATACAGTGAAGTGCCTGTGCAGTACTAAGTTCTAGGTTTGTCAGGCAGACACAGAATTTTTTTTTCTCATGTCTGCGAAATATTTCTTTCTTCCTTCACTTCATCTCCAGAAGAAACATTCAAATAAAGTTATATCACACTGCAAGCATTCTTTCAATAAACAAAAACTGATTTTAAGTAAGGAAGAGATTAGTACCCACTGAGTTTACTCTTCAGAGGGGAATCCATTTCACCTCTCTACTGAAGTAACATGACCTTTCAGGAAAAAAGCAAAACTTGATCGCATAGCTAGCCAAGAAGGGTTAAAAATATTGTAAATACATTTTTTCCCTAGCTCCTATCACTTAAAATACAGTGCAGTTTTACACTTTAATCCCATAATAATAAGCATGGCCTAGATGGGAGGGGGATGTCTGTTCATCAGGAGTCTTCCAAGAAAGATGATTTCTAGGAGACTCCTTAAACTGTACTTATTCATACCTTCTGACTGTCTGCATTCCTGGTTAAATGCTAAAGAGAGAATTATTGTTTGTCTGTCATCCTTACTCCAGCTGGGTTGATTTCAATGCAGTTGCAGAAAACTCCAGTTCTGAGCTTGTTTGTCTGCAAAGCCATGGCTGTTCCAGCTTAATAGAAACTCCTGAGGATACAGCACAGACTAACAAAAATAGTTTTTCTGCAGGCAGAGTTAGGATACAAAGCTTAAGAGTCATAGAAAGTTACTTCTAAAATCTGTTTTCCCTATTGTCTTTTCAGGTGAGCAGCATCTTGCATCACTTCTGTGAGCCTCATATTTCTTTTCATTCTTTGAAAATTGTTACAATGGGTTGATACTAATTCTTTTCCACTAAGATAATAAAAACTGAATGCAATACAGAATAATACATAATATGAGTAACTGCACCCCTTCATGTGATGTATTATATTAAAGATCCTATAAAGAGCTTGAATTAAGTGATCAGCCCTTGTGCTTGTCTGCTTGCTCACATACAGCATGGCTAAGTAGGTCTTTCTTCTCTCTAGTCTTGAGACTCAAGGCTCAAGCTCTAATTCTTTGCTGGGAGTAGAGGGAGGGTGTTATTTATTCCTTTTCTTTAATCTCTCACAGAAAATTTAGCACATATCTGGTGACTTTCATCTCTTTCAAGACAGCTCTACGTGTCCAAATAGCATAGACAATTCTTTCGTGACTACTGCTGATAAAATAAGAACAAAACCGACTTTTTCCCCCACCCTACAGAAAGCAAGAGATCAGTATCATAAACTTGAACCAGTTCTTAATCAATATGAAAGGAATGAAAGCCTCTACTCCCAAAAAAATACAGAAATACACTTCAAACCTATTCCAAGAGGAATATATTGACCTTATCTGAATTATTCACAGAGTCACAGAATATGCTGAGTTGGAAGGGACAAGGATCATTGAGTCCAACCCTTAGTTCTGCCCAGGACCACCCCCAAGAGTCACACCATGAGCCTGAGAATATTATCCAAATGCTTCTTGAACTCTGTCAGGCTTGGGGAGCCTCTTCCAGTGCCCAACCACCCTCTGGGTGAAGAACCTTTTTCTTGATATCCAACCTAAACCTCCCCTGATACCACTTCAGGCCATTCCCTCGGGTCCTGTCACTGGTCACCACAGAGAAGAGATCAGTGCCTGCCCCTCCTCTTCCCCTCATGAGGAAGTTGTAACTGCAATGAGGTCTCCCCTCAGTCTCCTCCAGGCTGAACTGACCAAGGGACCTCGTCTGCTCCTGGTGCAGCTTCCCCTCAAGGCCCTTCAGCATCTTTGTTGCCCTTCTTTGGACACTCTCTAACAGCTTAATATCTTTCTTACATATGGTGACCAAAGCTGCACATAATATCATATTTACTGTCACTTACTTCTCTTTCTCACCAGTCAGAGAAAAACAGGGATTTCTTTTTTTTACAACAATTGTGGGTTTTGGAGGGAGTGGGCAAGAAAGACTTGCTATAAAATTTGCTATATTTATTCCCTACTTTGTTTATCATCTTGTAAATTTAAATTTAGTGACTCTTATATTTGACACCTTTTCATGTATCAGAATTCTATTTATCAGTGTAGAATTGTTCATAGAATGATTTGGGTCGAAAGGAACCTTAAAGATCACCTAATTCCACCCCACACCATGGGCAGGAACAGCTTTCTACTAGACCAGGTTGCTCAGGGACCCATCCAACCCGGCCTTGAGCATGGATTGTTCCAAGCAAAACCTTTTAATCCCTTATCCTGAGGGAGTGTCTACTGCTTTTGTTGAGAATGTCAGAAGGTTGTGGATTTGTTTATGATGGATTAGGAAAGTGTGTTTACCTAGTTCTTCTCTATGGGCATGAAAAAATCTGTGCATTTATAGTGTTATTCTTTCTGTTGAGAATTTATTGCTGTCACAACTTACTGCTATGTCTGTGTGTCTCACACTCCTGATTCACTCAATGACTTTTTCTAATTGATTCTATGTTTCCTGCTACCTGTAGGAATCCCTTGCAGTGCCTTCTTTTTCAAAGAATACTGAATGATTATTAGTGAATGATTAGTGAATGATGTTTAACATTAGTAGGTCAGATACAGGTTCAGTAGAAAGTCCTCTGTCTTTCTTTATTCTAAAACTTAATCAGTGTGAATATGCTTTTCATAGAAAGGCAGTTTCAAGTAAAAACATCTTACTGTGCACATGCAAAACTTAACCTCTCCTACTAGATATGTTGTGTAGCATTTTAAGACCCGTATCCCCTTTTGCCAGCTCCTTACAAAAGTGTAGTACTGACAGAGCTTTCCCTTTTTTTTGATAGCTTCATGTCAAGCCTGAGCTGGAACATGAAACATAGATAAATAAATATAGCAAAAAAAAAAAAATACAGTGGTACTCTTTTTATGTAGTCTTTCCAACTGGTAGGAGAAAAGAACAATCATGTACCTTTTTAAGACTTCTCTTCTGGGCAGTGGAGAGTGAAAATTAGCTTTCAGCATTTTCCAGAGGTTGTGCTGTTTTCATGATCAGAGGTTTTCAAGACTTGCCTAGGAAAAAAGCCCTTGAGCAACCTGATCTAATCTCATAGCTGATCCTGCTTTGAGCAGGAGGTTGTACTACAGATCTCTTGAGATCCCTTTCGCCCTGAATTATTCTGTGATTCTGCTGTGTAAGTAGAATGTTTCTAAACTTCACAGTTTTACTCTGAAGATACACTTCAATGTTCCAAAGAAACTGAAGAATCCGAACTTCATCTCCTTTTTGTCAGAATTGTTCTAATAGTTTCAGAATAAAGTGTACTGTCTAAATGTAATCAAGAGCTTATGGATTAAAAGCTTTAAGAGAAATTCCTAAAATTTGTGGAATGAGAAGAGAACATTAACAAGGAAGTCCAGAAAATATTAAGTTGTATCCTAGAGGGCGGATGGGTATAACTGAATTTTGTTTCTTTAGCATGTGAGTGGTTTCTAAATCTGCCTCACCTCTGCGTGTCATAAAAATTAGGATGACGTCCTTCTGACGTTCTACTGTTCACCTGAACCTGTTAGAATTTACTTTCCAGGTCCCTGAACATTCTTCAAGCAAAAAGTTCTGCATGGTGCTCGTGAGAAAGAGCCATTTACACAGGAATGTCATTGCCCTCTCAGTTACTCTGGTTTACTCATTGTACAGTTGAGTTGGATGTTTTACCAGGTGTCATCTTAGCTTGGCCACAGCAGATTCCTTTTGGAAATAGGCCACTGATGGTTAATGAAGATTGTTGAGCTTTTCACCTGACCTTCTACTGCAAGGCAGAACCTCTAACTTGTGATTCCTTAACAACATCTGTTAATATTTTTCTCATGATTCTCCACTCTGCTGGTTTTGTTGTAGTATATCCAAATTAAAGTTACTTTTCTGCATGTTCTTCTCTTTTTTAATGTATTCTGTTGCTGCAGTGGCGTTCTTTTCTTATCAGGTTGTTCACGAGCTCTGTACTTGTAGATTTTTTTGAGGCAAACTGGGTTCTGCCTCAGTGCTTTTTCTCTCTTCACAGTTTGATCCCTTCTGTGATTTCTCTCAGATTCTCACTCTTCTTAAAAGTGAGCTAACCCAAAAAACCACGTAGCTCTGACATTAGAGTGTCACAGCAGGAACTAAAGAAATGTTATTACCAGCAACAGGGGGTATTTTACTGGGAGATATTCTAAAATGCATCATTAGTTTAATTTCTACAACCATCACAAGAAAAAATGTGGTTCTTTCCCAATCCATCAAAAAAAATAATTGCCAGACTAACAGCAAAGTTTACCAAAATACTCTTTGCCTATCTTAATTACAAAAATGCATGTTTCTGAACCCAGGTTATATGGATATTGAGGTTGCTGATAGAAAATTACTATCCATTATCGCAGCACTGTGTTTGTTAAAAAAAATAAATGTTAATTGATTGTTGTTTAAACTTCTGTGTTCACAGAAAATTCCATTGTGCAATTTATTTACAGGTTTTTAATGCAAAAACAGCGGAGCTCTTGAGTCACCATCAAGTTGAAATAAGTCAAAAATTCCCTAAAGAAGGGTATGAATTTCTTTTGGTTTTTATTGTGTAGAGCTTATATATTTTTATCATTGAGTGATCAAAACTCAAGTTGATTAAAAATTATTAAGAGCATAGTATCTGCCAAAAAAGACAGTGTTGTAGGAAAAATGGCATAAAAGAACGCACGCTGGGTGTTCAGTTACAAAACATTAAAAATACAAAACATTAAAAAATACTTAGTGTACTCATTACCATATTTAATGTCTAAATTTCAAAGTTTAAAACTAAAATTTATATGAGACTTAGCATCTCATTTAAGGTGGTAAAGCTATTAATTTTTACAGTTTAATCATAGTCTTCAGTTCAATCCATAAAAATATCTTAGTTTCTTCTCTGAGTGTTTTTTTTTTTTTATTTATTTGTTCCTAACTTACCTACCATTTGCTGCCAATGCCCCCCATATGGAATAAAACAAGACAAAATTCTTTGTTTTCTGCAGGTGCTTTTTTGTGAAAATACAGCTTACAGTTTAAAAAGGGATTGAAATTCCTTATGCTTTTCCTAGATATCTAAAACATTTTTTGTAGTTATGATTGTATCAAAATGTTCAGCTTATTTTTCAGAGTAGAGTTTCTCTTTTTTATGTAAGTTTTTGCTAACCGGTGTCTACTGTTTGTTAAAGATGGGTGGAACAAGATCCAAAGGAAATATTAAACTCTGTCTACGAATGTGTGGAGAAGACCTGTGAAAAACTGAAACAACTGAACATAAACATCTCTGACATAAAAGGTACTTAGGGGTAACTGAGGACTTTACCATACTCATGGTTGAACAATTCAGATTCTCTAATTTTTAAGTTAATAAATAGAAAGGTGGCAGCATGTGCAGCCTCAAATAAAATGTTACATTGGAGTTTAAAAGAGATTTTTTGGAGGAATAAGAAGAAAATAAATCTCTTGTGTATATTGGCAATACAGAATCTACAAAGTAGACTTAAACTAACCTTGTGAAACCACAGGCAAGTGATAAATGAAGAAATTCTGAAATTTAATTTAGAACTTATTAGGGAAAGGTACTTTTGTCAGCAGTGTTGCTAGTGCTGTCAGTGTTGTTGCTGTCTCAGTTTGTGACCAAAAAAAAGAGAGATTTAGAGCATATAGGTTAAGAAGCAAAAGTTGAAAGATGAGTTTTTAGAAGAAACATTTCTAGATTACAACATAAAAAAGGTGGAAGCTTTTTATTTCCCATTTACTTTCCTCTTCTCCTTACCTGTCCCTCCCTCCTCTCCACCTCTCCTTTCCCTCCCTCACCCCCACATAAGAGGAAAACAAACCTTCTGAGAAGGATACTTCTTTCTATTTTGTCCTGAAGCCATTGGAGTCACCAATCAGAGAGAAACAACAGTGGTTTGGGACAAGACAACTGGAGAACCTCTGTATAATGCTATTGGTAACTACTATCCTTTCTGAATATGTAATATCATAATACAAGCATGTTGTGGAAAAAATGCTTTCCCAGTTTCCTGTGCAGATCTCGTGGCCTAGTCTACTAATTTCTTTGGTTTTTTGGAGATCTGTGTCCTAAGATCTGTGTTTGTATACATACCAGTGCAGTTAAAAAACCCTATTCCATAAAAATTCTAAATTAATAAATATCTTTATGGGTTTTCAAAAAACCCCCAATGTTCCTGAGGGTCTCCTTGGTTCCTTGCATGTAATGAAGTTCTGACTTGTACCCAGTCACTTCCTTTGAAATTTTCAGAATGCTATTGATTTAACTTTAAAGGAGAATCATGGTAAGTGGGTTTAAAGATCGGATTTTGCCAGCTTAAAAATAGTAATTGTCTAGAATTGCTCTTTTAGGCCATGTCAAGTGCCAGATAGAGTTTAGAGTGGTATCACTGAAAAAACAGAACTCTTCTATATTCAAATATGTATAGTTAACAACTTTATCTTAAGACCAGCTATACCTTAATAACTGACATGGTCCTTTAGTTCAAAGTTTATATAGGAATAGTAAATAATCAACCTGCTATTTGTTTTTTTACCTCTTAGTTTAATCACAGTCATCTGTTGCAAAGTAGTGTTAGTCATTTGCTTATACTCTGATCAAGTATTGTCCTATTATGTGGAAAATTCTGTTTGATTTCTCAAATCATTTGTTATTCTGAATCAAACGAGTTCACCTAACCATTTTTAATTTTTACAACAGTGCATTTAAAATTCACTGGCAATATAATATTCTTTAAACTACATGAAAAGATAAAAATAGATAGGAATTTACTGGCAAGAGCTGTAATTCTGTAGAAGGAGCCTGTACATGTCACTTTTTGTATATTAAATCTGTTGATCAATTAATTTTATTCATGTTTTTAGTGTGGCTTGACCTGAGAACCCAGTCAACAGTTGACCGTCTTCTTAAAAGAATTCCAGGAAAAAACAAATCCTTTTCTAAGGTAAGATATTCCAGAACATTTAGCTACTACAATATATGATGTTTTGGATATATAGATTTAAAATTCCCCACAACAAAGTAAGTCAGTTGTAGTTTCTCGTCCCTTCTTAGCTTGCCAAAGTAATAAAAAATGTGCATAATACATTGATCTCAGACTAGAAAATGTTTCAGTTCCTCAAAATAAGTAATTAACACTCCTTACATATCTCACTAGAGAAGTTAAAGAAGTAATAGTGAAACTTAATCATGTGCTATCTAACCAATGATAAACATCACACAGAAAAATTAAGATCATGTATAAAAAAACTGTTTGGGAAATAATGTATTGATGTGAAATTAATTATCTATTCTCATCTTATGCATTAATATTGAAATTAATTGCAGCCAATCTGATAACTAGGAAGATAGTTCACAAAGAGCAAATTAATTTTTATATATATGAGTATATGTATAACAATTTGCAAAAAATGCTTAAAAAGGTGTCACAATTCTTTGATTAATATTATCCTTGACTGATTGTATAAATATTATGTATTTTTTATATTCTAAGTTTCTTGTAGGCAGGAAATGGATGTCAAAAAGCATATAAATTTTCTTCATTTTGAAGTTCTAGTGGAATACAGATTTCATCTTTCCCATGTCGTGCCGCTCATTTTTGTTGTTGTGACTTGTTGTCAAGTCATATGGAGATGTCTTAGATAAGATAGGACTTCTGCAAACAACTTTTTCCACGTAAATGATCTTTGAACTGCATTTAGATCAGCTTTGATCTTTGTCCATTAATGCACTGGTTATTTGGTTTCGTTGTTCTCAGAACTTGTGTGTTGTATGTCTAGTACTTATCTAAATAACAGTTTGTGTTATTTCTCTTGAGTTTTGCATCTTTGCTTTTTCACCTACTATCACCATTTTTAAATATAACTACAGTATTTATGGAAAAGATACTTTCATGACATTAAAATTATTTTTTTTAAATTTACAGTTTAAGACTGGCCTTCCACTTAGCACTTATTTTAGTGCAGTGAAACTTCGATGGCTTTTGGATAATGTGGAAGAGATTAGGAAAGCAGTTGATGATGGAAGAGCTATGTTTGGGACTATTGATTCATGGCTTATATGGGTATGTATTTGTGAGTTTATTATCACTCTTGTAAAACTAAGTTCTATATCATGCAAATTCCAGTGCAAAGTATTGTGATACAGTACTGTGACAAAGTACAGTGATACACTGGGATCACACAATGATGTTAATTCAACCCACCGAAGAAATTCTATTAAAGTTCCTTGCAAGATGAACTTTTACTGTCCCTGTACCACTATATTTTTTATAGCAACCATTATAGGTTGCTGTAAAATTTTACTCATGCTTTCAGAAGAATCTTGGGCTCTCGGAAGTTGTATCAGGTCTGCCTCTTTAGTTGTTGCAGAAATATCAGAGTTTCCAGTCCTAAGCTAAAAGCTTTGTGACTTTGAAATTTTTTTGTAATTTGTTGAAGGAAGCCCATATCTTTCCTTGACAAATAGTGTTACTTTTTTGTTCAGAGTTTAACAGGGGGAAAGAATGGAGGCGTTCACTGTACAGATGTAACCAATGCCAGTAGAACAATGTTGTTCAACATTCATTCCTTGGACTGGGATCCTGACCTCTGCCAGTAAGCTCATTTTTTCAGTAATACTGTTGTTTAGATAGTTTCTAACTCATTTAATAGTAAGAGTCTCTTATGTAGACTAAGATCAGCAGTTACTTTTGTATTTACTGTTGACATTAGTGACTACAATTCATTGTTCTCCAGATCTCCATTTTACGATGGCCTGAATTAACTAAAAATAGCAGAATCTTTCTATAGGTGGAGGACTGATTCATCTAAAAAATGACATTTAATAATTTATTACTTAGTCAAATTTGTGAGGCAGTTACAGTGATAATGTCTCTGTTTTAAACTTATATTTATTACTAACAGTGCTATAAAGATAATGTTGGAAGAGGAATGACTTCCCACATGAAAGAGTTGCATATGTCCTCAGAATATGGAAATATATGCTAGTTTACTCCAAAAATCAATGTCATGTACTGTAACAAGTGGAAAAACACATAAATGTGGATTAAACCCTAGAAATCAAGGTTCCTTTTATGAGTTTGCTTTTTTTTTATTTCTAGCTTAAACTTATTTAAGAAAGCAAATGCAAGATGCTTTCTGATTTAGCACTGACCATATGTATACGTTATTTTATATTGTGTTCAGGTTCTTTGAAATTCCTGAGGAAATACTTCCAAAAGTACGAAGCTCCTCTGAGATATATGGCCTGATGGTATGTTTTCTAGTATTTGTGTAAAGTTAATCTTGTAAAAATATAACTATATCAATATGGATTTGATAGAATTTCTATAGATTAAGACTAATGTTTTTTCTAGACCTCCTATTTTTGATTTCTGATTAGTATGTTGTTATCTACTGTTATATAATATTATATGAAGTTGAAAATTTGTTTACTTTGATGCAGCACCAACTCTTCTGATACAGTGGCATCTAATTTATTAGCTTCAAAACTGGATAAACTGTACGTTTGATTTTAGATTCGTTTTCCTGGTAGATTGCACTATTTTTAATTAAGAACATAGAGGCATTTTGTAATTAAGACAAGTTATAGGATTTTTATTTCAAATATAACTCTAACTTCCCTGAAATGTAAATGTTTTTGCTAATGTGTTAATGGAAGTGCTGTTAGAAGTCATTGCTGACTTATTTATGTGAAGGTCAGATAGGAGTGAGTTGTATTAAGCTGAATGAGTGAGGTAAATGGAAAAAGATACTGCCTGACCACTACAAGAGAATTGCTCGTCACTTTAAATGTGAACTTCTGTTTCTCTTCCCCTTTCCTTCCATTTTTTTTTCTTTTTCTTCCTTTTGCTGGCTGTAGAAAATCTGTCCTAGCCTGGTGAGTAGAGGCTTCCATTAGGCTGACCACTTATACCTTACCCATTCTGCTCAGATGCTGTGCATTTCCATTGGTTTAAGGATTAGTAAAAGTGCACATTCTAGACCAATAAATTTGCCATGTATTTCCAAATCTGAGAAATTACAATTAAAGTTCATGTCAAAATTATTTCTAAAATGTGATCTCAATGTAAGTGTTTGTCTTAATTTGCAGACTGTTGAATATTTCTTTTCGTAGGGAAATAAAAAATACAGCTACTGGCTAATAGATGTTGGCTATATCATTTTATAAATGAGGAAATAAGACCATTCTGTCTAAAAATATTAATTCTATTATAGTTAAACATCAGATTCATGCAGAGTTTTTTAGTGAATTTATAAATGCAGTTACCATAAATCCATTTAGTTAAAATGAGAATTAAAAACAAAGATATTCAGATTGGAAATACACTTGCATGGCTTAACTGAAAATGCATTTTCATTGTCGCATAAAGAAACAGTTTAAAGAAAGAAGTTAAAGTTGTCAGGGAATAGTTAAATAATTAAATAAAATTCTCAGGATACCTTTACTAAGTTTGCAGATGACACTGAGTTGGGTGGAAGTGTGGATCTACTGGAGGGTAGGAAGGCTCTGCAGAGGGATCTGAATGGGCTGGATCGATGGGCCCAGGCCAGCTGAGTGAGGTTCAACAAGGCCAAGTGCTGTATCCTGCGCTTGGGTCACAACAACCCCAGGCAGCACTACAGGCTGGGGGAAGAGTGGCTGGAAAGCTGCCTGGAGGAAAAGGACCTGGGGGTGCTATTTGACAGCAACTGAACATGAGCCAGCATGTGCCAGGGTGGATAAAGAGGCCAATGGCATCGTGGCTTGTGTCAGCAGTAGTGTGGCGAGCAACACCAAGAAAGTGATCATCCCCCTGTACTCAGCTCTGGTGAGGCTGTACCTCAAATCCCACATTCAGTTTTGGGCTCCTTGCTGCAAGAAAGACATTTGAGATGCTGGAGCATGTCCAGAGAAAGGCAATGGAGCTGGTGAAGGGTCTGGAAGAGAAGTGCTATGGAGCAGCTGAGGGAGCTGGGGATGTTCAGTCTGGAGAAAAGCAGACTCAGGGGAGACCTTACTGCTCTCTAAAATTACCTCAAAGGAGCTTGTGGTGAGGAGGGGGTCAGTCTCTTCTTCCAAGTAACAAGTGATAAGACAAGAGCCTTCACAGCAGTAGTTGTCAAGCACTGGAACAGGCTGCCCAGGGAGGTGGTGGAGTCACCACATCTGGCCTGGAGGTACTTAAGAGATGTGTTGATGTGGCCCTTAGGGACATACTCTAGTGATGGAATTGTCAGTACTGTGTTAACAACTGGACTTGATGATCTTAGAGGTCTCTCCAACGTAAATGACTTAATGATTCTATATCAGAAATGTAACTGAAAAACTCTGTGGTAGTATTTGGAAGAAAGTCTGTATGAGGCTCAAAATGCTGTGTTGTAAAATCATCTCTCTTCACTTAGAGTGTCACCACAGTCACGATTTTTTCTAGTCACTTCACCATTTTGCACTTTTGCATTTTACACTTGGTATTTACTGCACAGATTACACCGAACTTAATTTTCTGTATAGTATGGTAAGACCTTTTGAGGTGACATAAAGTATATCTCTAAAATTCCCTGCTCTTTGTTTCTTAGTGTTTTAGACATGAGCTGCATTAAGCTGAATTTGAGTGTACACCTGAACCGAATGGTTGTTTTCCTTTGAGCATTAGAAATTTAGCTTCTTTTTCTTTGCCTTCAATTATAGTCATGGAAAACTAACTCACAGCTTTTTTTTCTCTTTTTGCAAAACAGAAATCTGGAGCTTTGACAGGAGTACCAATTTCTGGGGTAAGTCCTACTTTGACTCAGATTCTAGCATGACAACCTGACCCTGCATAAACAAAGCTTCACAGGACAAAAGCTTTAAGATGAGTGAGTTCTGACATGAATTAAGTTGGGGGTTTTTACTTCAGGTTAAACATGAAGTAAAATTTGGAAGACTGACTGCTTGATTCATCATTATTGAGGCCTGGCTGTGGAAATACACCTGACAGCTTTAATGCACATGTGTAGTGCTGTTGGAAATTTAGGATCTCTAAGTAAAGGAGTAACATTACAAAATGGAAGAAAGCTCTGCTTCATATATATAAAAGAAATCCTATATATACGTAGTCCAGAAATGCTTGGCAGATTCTCAGCCTTTTAATATACAACATATATAATGATAGTAAATTTTATTTTATTTCTTTAAATTATTCAACGTAAGTAGCACAATAAATTTCATTTTTAGTTCTTACAAAAGGAGGAGTAATAAAAACCATAGCTTATCTCTATAGGTTTTTCCTCACTTTCAGTTACCACTTTCAGTGGTACAAATAGATTCAAGTTACAGTGAAATATATCTGTTTATGGTCCTTTTTCATGCACATAATTCATGTGCAGGCATTTGCTAAAAGAAAATGTCTCTCACTTTCAGTGCTTGGGTGACCAGTCTGCTGCTCTTGTTGGGCAGATGTGTTTTCAAGATGGGCAAGCAAAAAATACGTAAGTTATTATTAAAGTGAAACACTACTCTGTTTTGAATTTAGTATTATGTTATTTTTCAAGCTCAATGCCAGATGCATTTGTAGTTAGCAGATCTACTTTTTGACTGTACTGACTTACAAAGTAAACCATGTCCTGACTTTATATAAAGTAGTGAGGTGTTGAAGTTACATGGCTTGTGAGGTATGTTTTGGAACACAGCCCCTGTGAGAAAAACATCACTGTGTGATAGGAGGTTTTTCATTTTAAAATTTTCCAAAAGGGAGATTAAAATAGTTGCAGGTATCATTTAAATTGTGAGCTAAAGTTAAATGAATAGAGGCCTGTGAGTTAAATTGCACAAACCTGAATGGCACAGCATTGCTGGATGGGAGAAGTTCATTTCAGTTGCAGTACTTAGTTGTACTTCTCTGTCTAGCCCAGCATGGAGAATATTGCATTTGTTTTTTTCCTATTTCTCAGCCTCTTCGTGTACCCTGTTTAAAATAACTGATCAGTTAAATCAGGCAACTGGTGTAATAAAACAATCATTTGAGGAAAAGCTCTCTGTTTAAATGAATTACTATTCCATTTACAACCACGTACTTTATTGAGTATGTAGGTACATGCACTTTCACAGGTATAATTACATGTTCATCTATACTTGCGGCTAATTGACCTCCACTTTTTATTTTATATTTATGCACAAATTGGATGGTTAGTGGCCTTGTGTTTTAGTAAAAAAACGTGGTTCTAAGTTGTATTATCACAAAGTATTTTTATAATAAATGTTTTTGTAACACAAGAGACCTTTTGAAAAAAAAAGTGAATAGCGCTAAACTAAAAGGTAAATGTAAGAATTTTAAGCTTATTTCTGTTATTGCTTTATTCTTTTTCACTCCAAGTATAACTGAAAACTATCTCAGTAGTGTTTTAAGCTAATAATTTTCGGGGGTTTAGAAACATAGGGAACTCATAATTTCTCAGAATAAATTGGAGTGGATTGCAATATTTTATACTCCTTTTATTAAACTGTGTCTGTATACATGTGTCTATATGTACACATATTTGTGATGTGGTCTTCAAATAAGAAATATGACATTTTTAAAAGTTTTTGAATAGAATATATTTAAAGAAAACCCTTTTCTTTGTGACAGGGGCAACTTTTCTTAAAATTTCCCCTTTAATATTATGAAATATTTATTTTATAAAGTAGCTTTCATAATCAGCTTAAATTGAAGTAGGTAAACACTGCCCTAAAGAGGAATTCACACTTAGTTTTCATAGCCATATCTGCTCCCTGATGAAGTGTTATACAAGAAATAGCCAGAGAGAGAGGAATGTGACTAGATTTTTCAGCTTCAGGCTGCATTTAAATCAACCTTTTTGAGGATGGTTTTATTATCAGTTAATGCTAAAATAACCTTCAAGGGTCAAAATGTGGTGTCTTGATTCTCCACAGGGGACTCATGGATTGATGAGTTACAGTAACAGGTTATCCTTTAAACATTTTGGTCTAACTTTGCTTTGCTATCATGCTAGGTACGGAACAGGCTGTTTCTTGCTGTGCAATACAGGTCAGAAGGTCAGTTGCATTTTTTAGTTGTTCCCTTTTAATTTTTTACAATCTTTATTTAAATTCTCAAATACAACTCTATGTTAGCCTTTCTTAGACTTACTAACAACAATGATGTTGCCAGACGTAAGGAAAAGCAGAGAGTGAAATCTGAAAGAATATAAAGTAATAGTTTGTTGAAGGTGTTACAGAAAGGCTCCATTTCCTAGCTCCTTAAGTGTCCAAACAGAACTTTTCATGGCAAGTTTCTTGCTCTTTTCTTGTACCTGTTTCTTAACATCACATTGGGAGGCTTAAGTGTTGTATTACTTAATCACAGGCCTTCTTTTTTCTCTTGGCTATTTTATTTCTTCTCTTTATTTTTCTCTCATTATTTCTTTGTAGTTGGAGTTGAATAAATAACTCAAAGCTTTGGCTTCCTTCTCATTTCCATCTCCCTCTAAAGATCCCCAATTCTTTGCTGTAAGGAGGCTGGAAAGATCTGCGGCAGCTTGTGGATACAAGAATTAGCACCAGCAATCTGAGGGTTCTGTGACAGGTGTTTATTTAGAGTGACTAATAATGAACTTTGTTTAAACTTCCCATATTTCATTTGAAGGTTTGGTTCCTTGTTTATTATAATTTGAATGTTTTAATTTAAATATTTCCTGCCTCCGTTCATGCTTTACCTTTTCTTTTCCATTTCCTCATTTAGTCTGTGTTTTCTGAACATGGTCTTCTAACCACAATAGCTTACAAATTGGGCAGAGACAAACCTGTTTGTTATGCACTAGAGGTAAGTTCAGTAGTTTCTTCCTTTTTGTAGTGATACATGTTCTTGTTTACTTCTATTATCTGGTATTTTTATGTTATCTTGAGCTGCGCAGAAATGAAAATAGCTCTGTGTTTTAGCTTGTGTGCCTCAAGGCATATGTGTGGCTTTGGTTATCCCTATCTCCAATCCATATCATGTAATCTAATAAAATATTTCTTCATTGCATCATTTATGTTTTCAGGGCAAGATGGTGAAAACTTTTTTTTTTTTTGTTATTCAGTCTCTCAAATCCTTCATAAATGTTATAAATAAATAAAACAGAAAGACTTCTATACTAAATTTGGTTTAAGAAAAGAGGGAGGGAAAGTACTAGTGTTTCAGTTATCCTCTCATAATAAAAACCATAACAAAATGTTTCTTATTTCACTGTAATGGATTTTACTTCTACCTTTAAAAATCTGAATCAAATTTCTGGGGAAAAAAATCTAACAATTGTTCTTTTTTTTGCCTACTTAGATTTAGGTACCTACTTAAAGAATTTAGTCCCTTAGTTCTCCACACTAGTCTGAGGGCATCCAAATTCTGTAGAAAATTGTATTTTTACTTAAACTTCAGGGTTCATTGCTTTAAAGCTCTACTTCTAAAGCACAGATCAGCTGAGCACCTATTTGACACCAAAGCTTTATTGGGAACAGCAAAATAATTACTCTTCCACCCGTGCTGTTAAGTGGGCTAACTATTATAATCCAATAGTTATTCTCAAAGCACGTATACTGAATTCTCTGCTGATATTGAGCTTTTGCAGATAGCCTATGATTTCCATGTGAAACAAAGACAACACACAGAATTTTTTTCACTAGGAGAATAGTTTGTGGCTTATAGTGCTTTACTAGGATGTGGGAGGCTGTATTTATTTCCTTCCCTGAGGAAAATAAATCTTGCATTTGCCATGTTCTGTCAAGCTTGGGGATTTTTATTTTGTGTGGGGGTATGAGAGGTTTGTTTTATTTTTTAAGCCATGTTCTTGAGTCAAGAAGTGGAACTGTCTTGAGAGTGATTTTTATTTCTGCATACTGAAACACGTGCGCATGTGCTTTGCTTCTTCACTTCCAAGTCTTTAATGATATTGTCTGAAAACATGGCTTCATGGTAAATGTCTTTTATCCTATATCCATGCTAGAATCATCCAAAGTCTGCTAGTTTAAGACACTTCCCAGAAAGGCAAAAAATATGGATTCAGCCTTTTCTTTTAAATCAAACTAGTATCTTGTAGCAGTAATAGCAACCTGCATAGAAAACACCCCTGCCACTTCTAGCAGTGGCTTTGAATGAAAATACAATGCTGCTCCTGTTTTACTTGAAGCTTGATCTAGTAAACTGGAGATTGTCTTGTGGAGAAGTTCATTTGCACTTTGCAGTGAGAGGAGAGCCATGTCATTCATGTGTGATATGATGGAGCTATGAAGGGCCAAATTCAAAAATTCAGAGCAATTTTGCTGGCAAATGCACCAGTGCCTAAATTTTCTGCTTTTCTGGGCATTTGTATGTAGACTGGATATAATCAGTCTTGTTTCTTTAAATCAAAGCATAAAAATCTTAATTTCTCAGGAAAAGAAATCTGAGGTTACTGGACCTCATAACTGTGTATTCAGGAGAAGACATAATTTAGAAAGACAAGAAGACTGCTTAGGAAATGTCACTGTAACTTCCCCTCATGGAGAAAAGCACACAATATGTACCTTTTCTGCATGGAGCCTGTGTAACAGGCTGTCCTTTTTACACGGCAGTTTCCAGATGCCAAGAAACTTGTGGTTTAGTTGTGAGCATTCTTGGGAGTGCTTCACGCTGTGACTGTAAGCCTGAAGTTGGAGGCCACTGCTACCCCTCCTCTCCAGCCATTTAAAAAGGAACACAAAGCTATCAGTTGTTGTCTCCTAATGTGGTGATTTTGTTTCCTTCAGGGATCTGTTGCAATAGCCGGTGCCGTTGTTCGTTGGCTGAGGGACAATCTGGGTATCGTGAAGTCTTCAGAGGAAGTTGGTGAGTGTTAACAATTTGAAACAGTTCCATTTTTTAAGTTTTCCAGTGTCATAATGCCTCTATTGGTGAATGAAAACTCAAAATATTAAAGAAAATGTGGAGGGTGCATGCATTTTGCTGTGTTTAAGTAATTCACTTTGCATCCATGAACTCCTTGTTATTGATACATGTATTTAATAGAACCTCTCAATACAGCCTTGGAAACTTTGTTCTTTTGCAATCTGTATTTTTTAGTAGTTTCCCTAGCAACCAGATATTCAGGTGGATATTATATATACAATGTATCTCCTGGTTTCATGCTGTGTTTCCAGAGTCAAGAGTATTTAAATCTGTATTACAGAAACCAGCTCATAGTTGATCCTAAACCTACATATTCTTGTCATAAACATGAGAACCTGAGGCCCTACATGTGCAATAAGTTATGCATAAGACTTCATATCCATCGAATTAAAGACCTGAGTTTGCAAAGTTGCCTCTTAAAGGAGTTGTGGAAGAGGGTAATCTGTCCTGGCTAAGAATACAGTAATCCTTTAGCAGTTTTGCAGCTGAAGTTTTCTGATTGAGCTGAACTGAAACAAGCTGGTGTCTGACATTATAGAAACTAGCAATATATCAAACTTTGGAAAAGGAAAAAAATATAAGAAGCATGCAAGGGCAAAAGTTTGAAAGTGACTGATTTAATAAGATTTAAGACTAAAAAGACATTCCTTACAATATTTTTAATAATTTGTTATTTTATTCAAAGGTGGAAAAATTTAGAATTAAAATTTTATGTAAAACTTCAAAGATTAAGCAAAAACTTAAAACATTAGTCTGTTTTTCTGAAAGAAAACTTTGCAGATCATACAGCAGAGTTTAAACTACTGTCACATGAATTAGTCAGTTGTTGAGACACTACAGTACCTCTTCACAAGTTTGTGTGACTAGACCTTTGGAAAGTTTGAGTTTCAAGAGCTTTAACCTTGTCAGTATAACATGTCATGTATAACTTCATCATCTCTTCCTGTTTCCCTGAACATGTCCTTCCTTCTCCCTTCACAACTTTTTTAGTGGAATCTTTATGAAAGTACCATTTTAGAAGGACTTTTTGAAGTTTTCCTGCTATTTTTGTCTAGTGCAATGCTCCTCTGATCAATGCAAACAAAAAATTTACAAAAGCAGAAAAAAAAGCACTTTTCTTTCTTGTCCTAGGAATGAGCTGCACTTTAGCATTATTTCCTTTGCAATTCTAGATGTCTTAATATAATTTTTTTATGACAAATATTTTAGTATTGAGTTCATAGATACACAGTTTTTACTCATATTAAGAAACCAGATTTCCTTGTAGGTGGCCTTGTGATTTAAATACGTAAGCTGAGAATTTGGAACTCTAAATCCATTTGAAGTTAATGGGAATTTAGTTCTTAACTCCCTTTGGTCTTGATCCAGTTTCACTTGCTTGTCTTGACTTAAATGTAAGAGAAGTGTGACCTTTTGGACTGCTTTGAAGATTGCATTCTTTACCCACAGGATAACCTTTGAAAACCTCACAGAATCTAGGTCAGAATACTGAACATATAATTTGGGGTTTTGGTTTTGATTTTTTATTTTACATTTTACATTTTCCACAGCTCCTTGTGCCCCATATTCCATTCATTCATACTGTTGCAAACAGAAAATTAGTTAACAAGGAGCAGAGTGCCAGCACTAGTTGTATTTTTTAATTGTATACATGGCTTATGGCTTGATTATTTTTGTAGCTACCTAATCTATCCTGAATATTTTTCCAATTTAAATAATAACACTTTTAAATGTTGGTTTTAAGTGTTGGTACAGTTGTGAAAAGCTAACTGAAGCCTGTTTGTGTGTGTGCATTAGAAAAACTGGCTGCAGAAGTGGGCACTTCTTATGGCGTGTACTTTGTGCCAGCATTTTCAGGACTGTATGCACCATACTGGGAACCCAGTGCAAGGGGGTAAGGATCTGACTGAACACTGCATTTGCAGAGGGTTTTAATTATTTTACAAATCTACCACACTTGTCTTTCCAGGCATGTGAAATTGTTCTTTTTGTTCCTTTGATGTGTCCAGATACGTCATTCTCTGTGGTATCTTCAAGAAACTACTGAGTTTCTGTTTTGTATTTAACCTGTTCAAAACAGCAGCTGCTACTGGGAGAAAAGGAAGAATTAGCCAGCTCAGCTACTCATCCTCCTCTCCCCTTCTTGCCCCCCTCTGAAAAAAAAAGAAAAAATAGAGGGGGAAGCACGGTAGGGAATACAATTTCTGGTTCTGAGAGGATTTTCATCTCACTAAAGTAGAAGAGGAGGTCTGCATTCCTGTGAGCTGTCAGGCAACAAAAGTAGGAAAATAAGAACATAGTGCTGATTAGTGTTCTTGAGTTCATTTTCAGGCAACTTAAACCCTTCCCATTTTTCCTCTTCCCTTATATCCAGCTTCCTTTCCAGTCTATTGAAAGCTCTTTTCAACTCCTTTTTTCCAGTCCCTTTCTGGGTAGTTCAGACTTGACTAGCTAGTAGTGGTTCAAACAGTAGCCTTTCGTTTGTCATTTCTGCTGTCTTGCCTACTGTTCCTGGAATCACACATGCCATGGGAATCGAAGAAGCATATAAATTTATATATAAAAACCCTTTCCTAAAGTGAGAAAAGAAGTCTTAAAGGATATCTAGTTCCCAAGCTTTCAAGTAGTTTCATCTTTAGAATTTAGATGCTTCTTGTACCTAAGGAAAAAGAAGAATTTTTGAGATAAATGGTTTTACCATTTTTCAGATCACAGTGCTTAGCTTTTTATCTGTTAAAAGCTGATCTTTGGAATGGTAAAAACTAAAAATGTCCTATAATATTTTTGAACTTGCATGTATTCCTGTATACCAAATACAGAAGCTTTTCTGTGTAGTATGCTGCTGTTCCTTGAATGTTGAAATAGGATGAATAGGATGGTTATCTGCTCTGCAGCTGAGGATACATTGACAGAATTCAGCTTACTTGTGGTTAGATTTAGCAGAGTTTCCGTATCCAAAAACCTCTTTGAAGGTTCAGAAGCAGTGAATGGCCAGAAAGATCTGAAAACAATTTCAAGCATTTAGAGCACAGCACTGAACCAAACTGCTTTTCCATAAGAACTGAAAGCAATAGAAAATTTATTAAGATTTTAGTGATAACTGATATTATTTTTTAAAGAGAAATCAGCCTCAGTCATACTTTTTTTAAAGGCATACTAGAATTTATGGAGGTGTTTGTGTATGTGGGGGGTTAATATAATCCATCTGCATGCAGATTGGCAGAAACAAAGTAATTTATAGCACCTGTATTGATTGGACCCTGAAAACACCTTTCTAAGGAAAATAAGAGAGTTTAGATTAAAGGAAAACAAGCTTTTTAATAGAAAAAAGGAGTCCTCATACAGTAGACTGTATGAGCTTTGAATTAGAAGACCTAGGTCTGAAGTAACAGTGTATGTCTGCTAAGAAGTGTGTCCTAACTTTGGTTTTTTTTCTCAACAGTATTATCTGTGGCCTTACTCAGTTTACAAATAAAAACCACATCGCCTTTGCTGCACTAGAAGCTGTCTGCTTTCAAACACGAGAGGTAAAGGCAAACTGGGTCCTAAATTCATTTTAAATTAGTATGATAACAGGAACTGTAGCACTTCAGGAAAAGAAGGGATTTAAAAGATGTAATGAAGTTTAATTACATGCTTTATATTGTACCTCAATGCTACTCTCATCTTTGCTTATTGCTAATGTTGAAAAATTTTTCCTGTGGATTTATCTGACTGGTACATTACTTTGGAGTGGCAATGCTGCTTTTAATCAGCATTAAAATAAGGTAAACATATTTTGTGAATATTTTGAGAGGCAGAACATAGGAATATTAAAATGACAAGGCCAGTGCCATGACTAAAAAGTTTCATTCATGTAGGAGACTACATTTTACATTGTCTGCTGTGACAGAGATGCTTCTGGTACACAAGAACAAAAATGAGTTAAAGTGAGACAACAGCAAATATATCAAGGGAAATTAGGGTTCACTTCTTGCCCATTACATCCTTCATTGCCTTAGCTGGAATTCTGCAAGACCAAACCAAAATTCTCACAGAGGAAATTAATCCCCCAACCAAATCAAAGGGATTGATATCAGTGTGAGCATTTGAATCTTTATACCACCATCTACTCCTCCCTGTGTTTGCATTCCCTGTGTTCTGTGCAAATACAGGAGAAAATGAAATCCTTAGACCTCGCAGGATAACAGTCAAACCTTCATTTGATTGCGTGGCTTAGACTGCTGTTATTTAAGCACACTGATTTTTAAAATAGCACCCAGCTCGAACTGTGTAAGATGAGGAAAGCAGCGTCCTGTCCCTGTAGTGACATAGAATAAAGTACTGGTGGAAAAAGACAGACAGAAATTTCACCCAAGCTTCTGCTTTTGAAGCTATGCTGACAGCCTCTGAGTCCTCAGAAGGTTGTGAAGGAGATTGGAAGTAGCATTCTAATTCTCTAATTCTTATACTACAATTCAGGGTAAAGTTACAGGGAACTAAACTGACAGTCTGGTTTGTTGTCTGCTTCTCTTTCCTTGTCTGTCCTCCCATCCATTCCCTCTCATGTGACAGCTCAATGAACTTTCCAGCAGAAAATTATCCCTCTTTTTGCTGGGCTATTTTTCTGCTGGATTAATGACCTCAGCTGCCTTGCAGAGGAGTGCAGCAAATGTCAGAATGTGAGACAGGGCATGTGGCTGGGAGTAGGAGAGAGGAGAATAAAGCTCTTACACTGATTGAGGGTGAAGTTTACTGTTGGAGCAGATCTAATACTCCCCCATACTTTAGTCAATGTGTTTTTATCACAATGACAGGAGTGCCTGATCAGGTCTCTGGACACACTTAAATCAACAGATTGAGTCCTATTGGCACAGATAAAATACGTGTACATTTTTCAAAGATACATTGTTTGTTCTGTCTTGTCAAAAACAAAGTTCTTTTAATAAAAAGTTAAAATGGAAGTCTTCAGGAAAATTCCCAAATTTCACATCCACTGGAGTTCTTACCTGTTTTATTGTGACATTCTGAGTGCCTTATAATTTAAAAAGCTCCTTCCTTATGCATAATGATGACACATGTTATGTTTTTTCTTCCTGAAGGCATTTTTGAAAAATAAGCAATTTTTCAGTTCTAAGAGGTGTACAATGCTGTCATTAGACAAAAGTTGCATATTTGGATACCATGCTCTTCATCCAACCTCCATACAACGACATAACAGCAGCCTGGTTATGATTTTTGTTCATTCATCTTCCTTGTTTGTAGCATTATTTTCATTTCTTTTAATCTCCACTGAGGGCATGATGGCCCAACAGGCTCTTTTGCAGTGATAAACAAAACCAGAGCCTTGTATGGTAATCCTATGGTGTTACCAGTAGCTAAGGTTTGAGGCAAACCTTATGTTCTTAGGAAATCCTCTAAAAATTATATTGATAAGTATCAGTAAATTAAATACTTAAAAGTAAAAATAAAGTTAATTAGCCTTTTTTCAGCTATCTTCTGTGCTCAAAGAAGGAAACATCATTTCATAAAAAATTACACTGTTTATTTTTGCTGTCTATCTTGTTTAAATGTAAAATACTCAGTTTTCAACCACTAAACCAAAATATTTGAAGAGGCTGCTCTTTCAAAAGAGTTCAGCATTCCTCAGTTCCTACTGAGGTGTCTTGTAGACTACCAGTTCAACATTTTAATCTTTCAACTCTTTAATACATCAAATTAGAGAAAGTATCTAGACAACCTAAATCAGCTAAAGGACTCCATTTAGTATTGCTTCTTCCTTTCTTGATAAATGTTGTAGTCATCATGTTTTTCTTCAAAATTCTTCTCAGGCCACATGAGCAGCACATAGGCTACATATAGAGCATCAGAGGAGAAAGATTTCTACACTAGTATTTCTGTAATTAATAGATGCATGTGCTGTATATTAAACAAAACTGTGTTGTCACTACTTCTGTTTTGATCTTTTGATGTATAGGAGAGGAGAATGATCTCCTTAATGCTCTTCAGCAAATACTGAAGTATCGGTATTTTACTCTCAGAGGGTATCGTGTATTTCTCTGCAAATAAGTTATAATGTATATTACTCTTACTTAAGATTTTAGATGCCATGAACAAGGACTGTGGGATACCACTAAGTCAGTTACAAGTAGATGGAGGAATGACCAATAACAAAATCCTCATGCAACTCCAAGCTGACATTCTTTGTATTCCAGTAGGTAAGATAAAATTGCAACTCCTATTTTCTTTTCAAAGCTGCTGAGAGCAGATTGGATGGCTTGTTTAGATGTTGTTTTTAGATAGATACATAAATCTTTAGTCCTAATATTATCAAGGTGACTTTCTTTACAAATCATCATGGTCTTCTCTGTGATTTATTTCAGTAAAGCCATCAATGCCTGAAACAACAGCTTTAGGAGCTGCTATGGCAGCAGGAGCTGCAGAAGGAGTTGGAGTTTGGAGTCTGAATCCTGGAGATTTGACAGCAGTGACATCTGAACGATTTGAACCACAGCTCAACCCAGAGGGTAAAACCCTTTTATGTTATCTGAGTTGCAAACTTATCTTTTGACCAACAGGTCAGGTTTTTAATTTATTGCAGTCTGACATACTGATATAAAATGAATATTCTATGAATATCTTCACAAATGTTGAAGATCAAGTTGGTAGTGTTTGGCTTAGAGAAAAGTGCATTTTGCTTGCTCTTTTTGTGCCCATATTGACCAGCAAGATTGGAGGATGGCTAAAACAATGCAGCTCCATCAAGGAATATGTTGGGGTTTTTTTTCTATCTTCTCTTTCAGAGCAGCTTAGCCCCGGGCATTGCAGTCAGTAGCCTTGGATTCATAGCAAGTAAAATCAAAGAAATCTTGAAAAGTTTTTGCTGTGGAAGATGTTTTCCTGTGCACTTGTGAGTTTTCACAGATGTAGAAAGGACAGACTCACTGTTTTGGGGAGACTCTTCATTTGGCTTTAAAAAGCCTACATTAGTTAATGGGTTTTAGCTAACTTATCTTTTTTATCAGTTGTTAAGTGCTTGTAGAGATGGAAAGTATGTACTTGATATAATTAATCCCTGTGCAAGACAAATGCTTTTTTGTCTTTTCAATTATTTCTTAATTTTTGGTACATAATTTTGTCTTACAATTTGATTATAAATTACTTCTACAGTCTCTACTTCAAGACACCATTTTCAACACTGAAAGGTTTCTACATGAATATCAATTACTTCATTTTGTCCTGTTTGTAAATCTTCTTAATGGTGAACATGCAAAAAATGGATTTGATTTCTTCTTACTGTGCATAACTGTGGGCTTTGAGGTGGAGTTTTTTTTTAATTCAAAAAAGGATTTTATAATACTTTTTCTGCAAACAAGTAATACTGTGCTGAAGAGGGGAAAACTAATATTGTGGTGTTTGGTTCTTTAACACTTGTGGTTGTATTCCTATGCACTGAGAGGCTTTTCTGTTTGCTGGTTTCTCAATTTTAGAAAGTGAGTTTCGGTACGCCAGATGGAAGAAAGCTGTGATGAAATCTATGGGCTGGGAGACATCTGAGACCCCTTCAAATGGTAAACCAAAAATTAATGCAGGGCAAGTATTATTAATTAGCCAGTTAACCTTTTCTGTTCATGCCATCTCTGGACTATTACAGCCATTTAAAGATCATTTCTTAAAACCACTGTGTATACAAAGCAGAAAAATACGTAGTTCTTCCTCTTGAAAGGAGGGCACAAGTGATATCTTGTAGGGCTCTAAAAACAGAAAATACGAAATCAAGACTAACTGCAGGTTTTGCAGGATGGCAATGGCTTACAAAAGAAAAAAATCTTACCTAGAAGAGATACAGCACAATTCTAAGACATTGCAGGGATTTTGTAAACTTTCTTATACTATAACCTCATGTTGCAAAGGAGAAAAGTTCTGTCCTGTGATTTTTCTTGCCATATCTTGCTTTTGTCATTTACTGTATATTGTAGGGGGATTGATATCCACATCAAAATCTATTTGACCCATAAGGGTTAAGAGCAAGAAGTTATCATAAAGTGAAGAATTACATAGACCTATTGTTCACACACAGAGAATATAAAAACACTCTTGAGGGACTGAGCAAGATCTTTCTTTAAAAGTAGAGGGCTTTCTCATCTGTCAGGTTTGAATTAAATTAAAGCTACAGTCTTCTATGATCTATAATTTGAATTTATATTTGAACACTATTTCAAGATAATTTTTTAGTCCTTAATCATCCTATAACACATCATGTGGGCTTTATCTCCATTTCATTTCCCTTTTGTTGGAAAAACTGTTAGAATGAAAAGTATTAAGTAAAGACTCCTCAAAATCTAGACTCCCCCCTCAATCCAAAATCTACAGTTGGAACCCTCAAGTTTCAGGAAGTCTCTTTATTCTTGAAAGCTAAAATTTTCCTTTTGCCATCCTATATGTTGATTTAAGTATTTTATTGAACACCATGTTTTACAAACAACTCTGCCAAGGCTACTGGGAAGGGAAACAGGTAATTTAGCATGAGCAACATGATTCACTTCAGTATTGTCCAGTATGATTTAATACTCTGATACTTCTCCTACTTATATATCTCTATTTCCTTTTGAAGAATAAAAAATTCTGCCTTGAAGAAAGTAAAACTAGATCTTTTCCTTCAGTTCATGTAAAAAGAGCTGTGTTTATCAAAACTTATCTCAGTGATTATCTGGTTTAATACCTGGGGGGAAAATGTTATTTTCCTTAGTTCTTGCTTTGAAACTTTGTCTTCTGCCTGCTAGGGATAGTTAAGATTGAAGAATATTAGAATATGGATGGGCTTAACCTAGATAGTGCTGACAGTGGAATGTAGATTTGAACTCTTACATTGAGAGTCTGTTTTGAATTGTTGTGGGGTTTATGCGTAATTTCTTTTTTAGTTTTTCTGCGAATGTCACTACATTTGTTATCTTTTGCTGTTCATATGATCTTTAACACATATATTGCAATTTATATATATATATTTCTCTTTTGATTTGCTTGACTGGAAACACCCTCCCCTGGATGACATCAGGTGACACTAGTATCTTCTCTAGTCTGCCTTTGGGTCTTTTTATTATGAGTAGCATGGTAATGTTAATCGGAGCAAAGTACGTCTCAGGTTAGTTATTATTTGAATTAGATCACTTTAAAAACTATCTGCTCTAGTTTAAGTGTTGGG
Organism: Empidonax traillii; assembly: GCF_003031625.1. Classification (NCBI taxonomy): domain Eukaryota; kingdom Metazoa; phylum Chordata; class Aves; order Passeriformes; family Tyrannidae; genus Empidonax; species Empidonax traillii. Next base: position 6,155,663 of record NW_020955194.1, on the reverse strand, counting down.
TTGGGGTTTTTTTGTATTCCATCTGTATGTTTCCAGCAAAAATGACTGATGCTTTTTGTTGTTCATGCACACGAATGTTTGAGGTGTGAATCAGAGATAATGCACCTAAGGGAGCCAAGTGAAGGCCATCTCGAATTCATCTTCATGTGCCACAAAATTTGTAGTTGTTAGATGCACATGAAACCTTGAACTCTCCCCTCCCTTTGTATCTATGCAGATTGCACATTCTATTAAAGGGATATAGGTTTGAGTAATCTAGCAGAGCTTTGCATTGCCTGAATTACAGTGTGCATTGCAGTTAGAATAAGGTTCCATCCTTTATCCTGTATTTCTTCTTGTAATGTCTCTAATTATTTTGAGGATCTTTTTTAAATGAAGACTTTTTCTTCTGTGCCTGAAAGGCTTCATGTGCCTCTTTGGTTTTTTTGGTCCCCTTGAAACTATTGTATTGCTAGAAATCTTCATCTACTAAATCTATGAAAGATTCTTTTTGTACTTTGCTCTTGATGGATAAGTGAATTAATCTTGTCTAGAAGAGAAGAGACCCTAAAAGGCTTATCTGCAAAACTGGGCAAGGGACTGTGTGCATATGCAATGAAGATGCATCTTCAACTTGTATGACTTATTAAAAAAAAAAAATTCTTAATATTGATGACATTGTTAGTTGCTTATGCCAGAAGTAACACATTTCATTAAAGTATTCTTAGGGTAAGAAAAAGAAGTTTATATGGTGTTGTCATTTGTTCTTTGTTGTTTCAGAATTTCATTCCAAAGAAAGAATTTTACAGTTAGGCATTGTTGCTGCTTAGTAAGCTGTTTGGGGGTGGTTGTTTAGTTTTCTTTCTTTGTTTTGGTTTTGGTGGGATAGGCAGGGGGTGTTAATTAAACAGACAATTGAGGACTCTAGCATACTCCTATGATTATGTGTTTGTATTTGTTTCTACTCATTCATCCTGAATTAACTATTCAGTTGTAATTTTCCTTGCATGGAATAGACTGTCAGAGCTTGTAGGAGAACTAAAATCAAACTAAACAAATGCTGCACAAAAATCAAACTGAACAAATGGATTCACATTAACTTACTAATTCTGGAATGTATCTGTGAATGAGAAAAATCTAAAAATCTTGATTATGAATAACAAAACAAAACCAGCTGTAAATAAGTGGGTAAATTTTTAACAAGCTGAACAAGGCAACTTGAATATAAATTCCAGGTCAGGTTCTTCATCACATGGAAGATACCTAAAATAATATGAAAATCAATGATAAGTGGGAAGATAAACAACCTAAATTCTGGATTTATTGCTTTTGAAAAACAACTAATCACTAACCTGCAAATAATTATCTAAACTTGCACTACTGGAGCTCATAAGAAAAGATTTCCTTTTCTCCCCTCCTTAAGCTTGTCAGTGCCCTTCTGACCCACAAGTGGGAAACATACTCATCCCAGCTCACTGTGGCCTTCAGAAACCATGTTGTCCTTCTTTTCAGATAACAGTGACTATGATATGGTTATTGTTACTATGTATATATAGTTGCTATATATACATCAATATAATTATTTTATGTAATAACATATTGGTTTATTATTTATGTGTAAGCTTCGGGATGGGAGAAGTTGCAACAAATTTCTTCCTCATATTTGTTTTAAAAATGATGATGTCTCAAAAGAAATAGCAACAGTAATATACAAGTTGTAGTTTTGCCCAGCTGTTTTCTAAGGTAGAATATGATTTATAGAATTTGTGTGGCTGGCTGGAGCAGGGCTGCTTCCCCCTTAGACAATCTGGTAAATATTGTATTGCTTTTAAAAGCCAGATTCAGTACAGAAACTCCATTTAATTAATTTGTTTCATTTTATCTTTTAATGAAACAGTGGAACTCCATCACAGTCATCAGTGTGTTGGAGGACTGAATTTAGTGAGGACTGAATCAGGTTTGAGGATTGAATTTAGTGAGGACTGAATTCATCCTTCATGTGCTGAAACAGCAGTAAGTCTTGCATGACAACAGTCCTGTTATTGAACGTGTCTCTCTAGGGCAGGGCCATGATTTTACAGCTACTGAAACACGAAGGAAAAATCTGCTGTGCCAGAATAGAGAACACTAACGTGGCAAAACCCCATCTACAGAACTGCTAAGCTGCCTTTTCATGTGGCACCCGATGACTGAATTTGAAAAACAATACTGTATTCCATTATATCATTTCATAATTCCATCAAAATCCAGTCAAATACTTGTACCTTATTTTATGATCTTCATTCTTCTCTCCTGAGGGGAAAGGGTCATTATTTTGTTTTATTTCACTATTGAAGCAAGCTGTGTATAGCAACTGGAGTCCTTATGCTAAGATTTTGTCAAGTTTTTCACACTGGTTTTGGAAGTGGACACTTGAGAGATTTCAATATATTTTATAGCTGTACATTTTTTTGGAGGGGTGGTAGTAGAGTTAACTAAAATGATCCTATACTTTATTAGACTAAAGTTTAAGTAAATGCCTTTTCATACTTAAATTGGCATCTCAAGTGAGATATAGTGGGGATTGGCTATATATGGGATCTTATGTGACATCTGACATATAAAGTCCTTTGACTTTATTCTCACAGAATGAAATGTCAGTGCTGATAGTAATACTGTATTCTTCCTGCTTAAGTACCCTGTGGGGGTATTTTTAAGATTCTGTTTGTCCTTTTTAGTTTCTTGTGTTGTGATAGTTACTGCCAAATTGCATACTAATTTACATATAGGGAAAACTATGCAGTTCTGCAAGATAGCTGCAGTAATATTTCCCAAATTTCTGGAAGCTGAGCTCATATTCAGAAGAAAATATGCTTACATTCTCTTTCTTCAGTTCTTCTACTTGTTAAAAATTTACCCATCTTAATCGTGTGGTCTCTGCTCTCCTACTATGTTCACATCCTACACACAAGTGCTGGCTTGTCTGGTGTCACAAGACACATCTAATTTATAATTGCAGTAATTGAAAACAAAAGTTGGTTTTACGGAATTCCTCTTGCAGCTCAGCTGTGTTATAAAGCACTATTAATGTTTTAGATTAAATTCTGTGTTCCTAATGCATGCTTTTTCTTTTTTAAGGTAAATGAGACTACTTAGTGGACTTGATGGATGCAGCTGATTTTTTTGTCGTGGTTTGTTTTGTTGTCGGAAGAGATTCTACCATCAACGTGATTATGCTGCTTGTGTGGTTCAATATACTCATGAATCCATCTGTCACCAGTCTCTGAGTAACCTTCCAGTGGTGCACTGAAAATTCCGTCTTCAGCCCTTCATTACTCTGTTCCCTTCCCCATCAGCTCCAACTGCACTGGAGGCCTTTGCGTGAACTGTCTCACGTCATCCTCTAAAATTTCACAAGCCCAAGGTTTGTTTGAGAAAGCGGTATAACAAAAACCTGCAGTCTCTGAGATAGTGATGGCAGATGTTTAGCTGTCCTTTTCAAGGGTTTGGTACTTTATGTAACACACTGCAGAAAGTTAATGATGCACTGTAGAACTTTGTAAACATCTTACAATTCTTCCAGCTGCTCTAAATTTTCATAGGTCTATGGTTGCCAAAGATGTTTTATTGTAGTGGCCACTGGTCTAAAACAACTTCAGTGGTACAAACCTTCACAACGCTAGCCCAGAATGGATTACCAGTAGCATACAGTGCCACTGGTTTGGCAATTAATAGGTTGCTGATACAGCCCACAGTATTGAATACTGTTGAAGTATTCAATCACAAAGTTTGAAAAGTTCTGTTTAGCCTCTGGCACATTTACCCATTATAAGTATTTAAGACACCAAGTCATGTGGTTGTACGTTTAAAGAGATGGGAGTAAAGAGATGTTTTGGTTAAGGCCATGTTTCATCTTTATCTAGTTTAGAAAGACAATTTAACTCAGCATGATACTGACAGGACAGCTGCTTGGTCCTCAGCAACTGGTAACTCTTAAAGCTACTCTGTACAATGCACTTTTCTTGACCAATACTGCACATATTCTGTCATCCTGCTTAAGGATATTTTAGTGACTATTTGTTATACTTTTGAAAGTTGAAACTAAGTTAGTTTTCCTTAAAGAGGGTCCACTCCAAACTAAATATCAGGTCTTTAGTTCTTGATTTCATTTAGTATATCTCAGGGACCACAATCTCCCTTTCAGTTTCCACCTCCATAGTTTTAACAGCAAGTTGTTGCAAAATATGCTGGGACAATCCAAACCCCTGGCTCAGAGGAGTAGGTGGCACCTGAAATGAGCCACTGGAATTCACAATTTACGTGACAACTGAGTCACATCCACTTTGAAACCTTTTGTTTTCAACATGTAAAGGAGTGAGGCAATAAATAATCTTACCTTCAGCTTTCCTGTTTGTACCAACAGCATCCCAAATGCCAGCCTTATTGGTTAGATCAGAGAAAAGGTGTCCTTGTATAGTGCCATTAGATGGGTATGGAATGGTAGCGAGGCTAAATGTGGGAACAACATGGAGAATTTCAAAGATGTGTTTAAATGCACTAGGAGTTAAAGGGAGCATTTTTGTGTACATTTGTTCTTAAAGATTTTTGTTTTTAACAAAGTTTGTTTTTCTTTGTTAAACTATGATTAGAGGCTTAGTTTTTAAAAAGATGTTAAATATATGTGTCTGAAGCAATGGATTGCACAGAAGTTCAGGTCTGTACAATATATTTAATATCAAGTGCATATTAATTGCCTTTTTATTGTCAAGTGCAATGACCTTTGAAAATGTGACTTTTAATTTAGAAGTTAGGGAAGGAACATTTTCGTCCTGTGGTTGCATGTATAACTTCAGCAGAGAGGGGGGATTTTTGTGCACAGGTGAAAAGAGAACAATATCATTCAAATCCTGTCTCTCCTGTAAATACTCGTATGTGAGGTGTGACAGCTAAAATTTCTGGTGTTTCCAGTTTGTATTGGAGAGGTGAGGAGTGAAAAAAGAACATGATCTCATAGAAAAATCTTCATACTTCTTACCTTTGCTCTGAGCTGTTGCTGACCCCACCATACCCCAAGAAAGAGGAGGAACAGCAGCCTGTGGAGCACAGGGGGCAGGGGCAGCACACACCTCAAACACTGGACTCCTGAGTATGATGCCAAAACCACAGAAGTGCTGAACCTGGGAACGATTAACGCTGACGTGTTGCCTTTGCCCATGACACATGAGGCGGGGGAGAAGCTCGTACGTAACAATTAGGAGAGGGATTTTTTGCTGCTTTTCTGACTTATCTTTTACGAGGAAACATAATTCCTATTGATTTTTCACTGAGTAAAAATCATTATTTTATTTTCAATTGCTGTTGGAAATGTTTTTTAAGAGTTTCACACCACTGTTAACTTTCTACCAACATAGTTGAAATATATTGTAAACTGCCTGTTGGCGGGGAGGGGACAAACTGTTCAAGTTAGCTTTTTGTGAAGCTGTGATTTATTTTTTTCTATAAATTACGAGTTTATAAATTCTTAATTGAGAAATGCATTAACTTGGTATTAAAGTACCATTAATTAATTGATATAAAGTGTTGGTTTACTCTTGTACATTTGGACACGTTGCCATTATTGTTTTGTACATGGGGCAGTAGAGCAGCCTTTCTCACAGACGTGCTTTAAATTGCTCAGATGTACAGACCAAATATGTGCAGTACTGCCTTCTGCTTCAGAGATACATTTAGTCTCAAGGACTGGATCAGGGATCACATTTCCTCAAGTGCCTCTATGTTCAGGAAAAAGCAGGAAAATACAAGTAAAACAGCAGGTAGGAACATGGTCATAGTACAGATTTGATCCGAAGGGATGGTGGGGCCAATACACCAAACGCTTCTTGGTCTTATCATAGTCTGGTGACTGGTACAGATTCAAAGCTGTTATGAGCTGGAGGGAGAAATGTCCATGAAATAGCAGACGTTGCTGGGGGCACCAGCCATACAGTGCATAAGGTGTTTCTGTTATGTTAAGGAAGAGGCATGGGGGTGTATGTGGTGGGTACATTGAAGGAGTGTGCCTGCCAGATTCTTGTTTGTTCTGTCTGTTTGTGGCTTCCAGCTGCCTTCTACACATGTAGCGCTGCATGATCTTACAAGGATATCGCCTTCATTTGTAGTCTGTACAAATCTCTAGTCCCCTATATCGAAATCAGTTGCATGAGTCAGAAACAACACACGCACGCATGCACCCTGGAAACATAAAGGCACCTAAATTTCACATCAGCACCCCAACTTTAAGTAACGTGTTATTACTCTTACTCAATATCAGGCTTCTCCCTTGGCTCGTGAGACTCCAGTGTTTTCCTTTCACACGGCAAAGTTGCAGCCTTGCCCTTAGCTGCCCTGCACCAGAGTGTACTCAAATTCCGTGACTCATCAAGCTGGATTATTAAGAGATTAGAACTTTATTAATTTAATTAGTATCAGAAGTTTATAAATAAGTTTTGTTCAACAAAATCTAACACAATGTTTAGTCTATTACTGGAACTCTATGAAGTATAAACAAGCTTCTTAATATCCATGTCAGCATGCAAAGTATAATCTTTCTTTCTAAAGAACCCTAGATCTGTGTCAGGTATTGGAATGCTGTCCCATTACAAACTGCAGCCTGGGCCCAGGATGACTTTCTTTTTCTTAATTATTATAATTGACTGGAATTTATGGAAGTAGTTCTCATCAGTCCTGGAGATACAGACAGGCAAATGAGTATCAGTGCTTTAAAGCTGGGAAGTGGCACAGGAACACTGCTGGAATGATTTGTCCAGATGGATCTATGCTGTCCTGAGGAATCTCGCCAGGCTGGAGAAATGGGCTGGCAGGAACCTGACAGAGGGAAGTGCCAAGTCCCACTCCTGGGAGGAACAAACCCTGGCCCTGGGACACACTGAGGGCCAACCTGCTGGGAAACAGCTTTGCAGAAAAAGTCCTGGAAGTCCTGATGGATGCCAGATGGAAGCATTGTTTGTAGCAATTGTGACGAAGAAGGCAAACAGCAGCTTGGGCTGGATCGTTACCAGCAGGTCAAGGAAGGTGATCCTTCCTCTCTACTCAGCCCTGGTCCGACATGCCTGTTGCACAGAGAAGCTGTTGATGCCCCATCCCTTGAAGTGTTCGGTGCCATGTTGGATGGGGCTGTGAGCAAGCTGGTCTAGTGAAAGGTGTCCCTGCCCATGGCAGAGGGGTTGGAACTGGATCATCCTTAAGGTCCCTTCCAGCCCAAACCATTCTATGATTCTGTGATACCTGGATTGCTGGATGAAGCTCTGGGGCTGCCAGTATGAGCGAGATGCAGACCTGTGACAGGTCACAAAGATGGATAAAGTGTTGGAGCATGTGTCATGTGGGAGAAGCTGAGACAACTGGGACCACTCAGCTTGGAGAGAGCTAAGATATAAACTCCTGCCAAGACTAAAGGCCATGGAGCCAGACCCTTATCAGTGGTGCCCGGTGACAGGACAAGAGGCAAAGGGCACAAGGAAACACAGGAAAGCTCATTCAAACAAAAGAAAACAATGTTTTACTCTGATGATGAGTCTGAAAGGTTGTGAAGTCTCCATCTTCCAAGATACTCCAAAGCCGATGGGACATGGCCCTGGTCTCACTGACTCTGCTCTGAGCAGGGTGTTGGCCCAGACAATCAGAGGCGCCCTCCTGCCTTCGCCTGTCTGTGGGCCTGGTTGGGTCAGCCACAGCTCGACTCCAGCAAAGGCTGAAGGCTTGAGCCGGCTCCGAATAAATGCCAGGGAAAAGTACATCCTAGTTTACCTGGACAAAACCAGTTCACTTTGTATGAACCAGTTGTCACCCACTGTTGTATTTTAACATTATTCAGCTGGCATTATTATTCTGTTACACTGTGTACCTATTTACTTTGGAATAGTCAGGCCTATTGTGTGGGCTGATTACCTTGCTTGGTTTAGTCTTGAGAGACGTTCTTTCAAGCAGTTGCAGTGTGAGTTCAAGTTAGAATGATTGCTTTAGTCCAGTACTCTATTTTTCATAGGGAATTGTACCACCAGGTGGATCAAGGTAGCTCAAAAGGCAAGCATGGGATAACGTGTTTCCAAAGATATCAGAGTTAAATTGCCATTAGTAAAACCTAAAAATACAGGTTCTTTAAGTTTTTGTAATAGAAAGACATCAGTTTGGGAGTAATTTTTTCTGTCTGTAGTGTTTATTCTTTAAATCTATGGGCTGCCGCTCTGGGGGTTCCTTCTCTGACCGTTGTCCAAAGTACATCCACTTCAGTTGGAAGGATCTCCTGGATGTTCAGTTCTGCAGGGATAAGGCACTCTGAGAACTGAAGATCCAGCAGCTCTCACTTCCTGATCACCTGACACACTTCTTGGATCTTGTGCAATTAGCAAAGCTCTTGCAGACAGGATGGCACTGGCCATCAGTTGTCACTGTCTAGAACGAGCGTTTTCCCTCCCATCACTAAAGCCATTGCAGTTGTCTTCTGTTTGTTTTGGTAGCAGGAGGGGTTAGTCAATGTGCTCAACAGCACCCACATTTCCTATGCTACTTCATAAACAGCTTCAGGAGTTTTGAGTATTTAATTTCAGCTACTTATTTTTTTGCTAAGTTTTCTAACTGCATCTTCAGTTTGAAGAACTGACTCTTCAGCAGAAGAAACTACTTTAACAAGGTAAAATGCTTTTAGAGATCTCACAGTACAAGTACCGGAGGCATCAGGTACTCCCTAAGTTTTTGTGGGTTTGTTTTAAGGAAAAGGGGGAAAGGAGTGGAATCTGGAATGTGCAAGAGGCATGTCTTCATCGTGAAGCAAAGTACAAGATAATAACCTTAATACTGTTCTCAGGTAAACTTCAAGATGTGCTATTAAGTCTCTTTAAGACACTCTCCCTCAGGAAATAGGTTTGAATCACCAACATAAACTAATCTTATTTGGACCTTAGTCTCCAACAAGGTGCAAACCCCTTCATGTGCTACATACCTCTGTTCTGTGACTCTTTAATACATAAGTCTTAAAGAAAAAAACCTGCAGCTTGCCTTGCTTTGGATTTCAGCTCACTGACAAACTTCTGACCTGAATTCGCCAGGGGCTGTCGAACCCAGCAACATGTTTCAGAACATTTCTTTGACTGTTAGCAGTCTTTTTGTTTGACTGCTCATTTCACACCAACAAATGAGTGCCTACAATGCAAGGTTTGCCAAATTTCAAAATGTTAAGTAATGTTAAGTAATGCTAAGCACAATTCATATTAGTATAATTAATAATTAAATTAAATGAAACATAATCATGCTGAAAGATTTTATTTGCTAATCTTGAAATTGGTTATTTGCATATTCATGAGGGTGTGAAATACTGGGTCTCAACTGATGTGCAAATGAGCTGTGTTGTATATTGGAATATGCAGGTATGGTTTTATTTTTCAGTGTGTGAGGTAATAAATATAATAATAATAATAATGGCCAGTCTTTGTGAATGAAGATCCGGGGAAGGTCTTTCCACCTTCCAGCCTGCGCATTGGATTTTTTAGGTGAGACACAGTGTGCGCGGAACTGAGCCCACCCTTTAATCCTGAGGTTCATTTGCCGGGGCCAAGCGAGCTTGGACGGTGGCAGCGAGGTCCTCAGGCCGTAGATGGATTGCCTTACAGGGCTAACGAGCTCCATCTGCCCAGGGAATGGCCCCGACCGGGAAACAAACCCGGGCCCTGAGGAAAGGCAGAAAAAAAAAAAAAAAAAAAAATTAGCAGTTCAGAACACAGTGTAATGCAATAGCAGATCAATATAACAAGCAACAGGATGGTTAAAGGTCATAACAGTAGGATGACACTGGCTTACAGAATATCTTTAAACATCTGAAACTGTTGAAAGATTTCATTATAGCTTCTTTAAAAAAGGTAAATCAGCTATTTTGACTTGCTTTTCAAAATCCAATGAAACTATCACAGCAGCATTTGGCACGGTATTGTCAAAATGAAAATGTTGAAATCATAATTTAAATATTTATGCAAAACATGAGTCACAGCTGTACTACCTTACAATAGAAACAAAGATAACATCAGTGTGCGAGCAGCTCGCTTACACACTGTGGATCAGTACTGCCAAACTAGTTTGCAGTTCATGTGGTACTAAACACATATGAGGAAAGACAGTGAGCTCTTTCAAAATAAAATAATAATTTAAAAAAATGGCGTGGTAACTCTTGTTTACAGATATTCCCCTAAGATTGATAATGTTACAAATTTTCACCTGAAAGTCAGGAAGTTCCAGCACCAAGGTTACACACAGACCTAGCAGTCCATGTCCATTGAAGTATAATTAGGTAATTTTTTTTCTCTCAATGGATAATTCATCTTGGACACTGCCTAGACTTTGAAATAAACTAATGTTCCATAGTGGCGATAATGGGTGTAAGTAAGATCTGTGCATCTTTTGTTTCTCTTTTATTTTGAAGTTAAAGGTTTTGTAGGGCACAAGACATGAGGTCTCATTACTGTGGTGCTTGAAATAACACTGAGCTACAATTGTTGAACAGACACCTCCAGGGTACCTCTCACTCTCTTCTCTGGCCCTGTAAACAACACAAACATTTCATATCTATATTTGTATGCTGAGAAGGCTGCTCACACTTGTTTATTTTGGGGGGTTTGCTTATCTACTCCCTTGCTTAGGGAGTGGATAAACTTAATGTCAGTTAAAGCATTCCTGTCTCAAAATGGGAACAAGGAGCTGGGGTTTCTCCATCTGTCCCATCTCACCCTGCTACTGGAGCAAGATAATATCTGGCAGTCTTAGGGCATACGTAATCGTGCATCTGGATGACAGGCAGTGTCATACTTTAAAGATGCATTTTTCAAACCATATACTCCTTATTAACTTTTATAATACTAAATCCTGCCTCTTGACAGACAGCCTCATAGTTGCAGCCCAAATGAAACACTAATACAGAGAGATGAGCTAAATAGGAGTTCTGCTGAAGTCCACACATTAGGTGTTTGTTGGGGTTTGGTGTAGCACCTTATGGGAGTTCAGATAGGTCTGGCTTACATCATGTCAAGAAGAGAGTACTGCTTCTGGAAAACAGCATTCAGGAGGGGAAAAATGTGTCTGATGCACTGGACACTTGCATTTCCGTAAGTTCAAATACCCCCTCTCTGTGTCAGCTTCACGCTGAAGCTGGGCCCACACTACAGCCCTTTGCCAGCAGAGCTGTCCTGCCTGTGGCCATAAGGGCACGTGGCTGGGTTGATGGCTTGGTGCCTGCCACACACCAGACATGGTGGCAGAGCTGTGCTTTCACTACCCTCATGGGCCTTTAGGTGGGGACTGGTCTAAGTCTCTGTATTAGCACAGCAAAATTGCTTTGCTGCTTTCTTATTTCTCTGCATTAAGAAAGGCTTTGGCAGTGCTTGCCTTGGCATCTTGGGCTTGAACTAAACCAGGTTGTTATCAGAGCAATTTCAACAGCTCGTTTTTCAGGACAAGTCACATAATGCTTCTAACAAATTAGAACAAATACAGTCTGTTCCAAAGTAATCTTTCTTCAGCAAAGACAAACTTTCCAATCATAGGAGAAAGTAATTAAGAGTTCACAAAAAAAAAGCCCCCAGTGACAGTATCACTTCATTTGGGTCTGTACACAGGTAAGATCAATTGATTCCTAAAGACTTCTTTGTCCTTGGACTGAGCTTTTGTAGCATCCCATATGGTGGAAATTTTCCTAAGAACAAAAAATAAATCTGTCACTGCTGTCATTTTCTTACCAGAGCAGATGTTAAGGAAATGTGGTCCTGACTGTAAAAATGAAGCTCCTGTTTAATCAGTCGAGTAACCAGACACTCCTGGCCCTATGTCTCATCATTTAGCAAGGCATATTTCATACACAACAGTCATTTGCATGTATATTTATTATGTTATTATGTTCATTTTCAACAAGCATACATTTGCTTTCCTTCTTTGACATTTTCTTCATTTGCTAGTGCCACCTAGGTTAACATTAAGTAAATGCCACAAGTGACTTGAGAGAAAATAGTAAATGATGGTGCAGTTTATAAACAACTGCATTATAAACAAACCAAAACATGTCTATATGATTATGGTAATTTCTGCTTTAAATCTGAAGCTTTTGATTGATTAAAAGTTTAAAGTCTAAATTGTATTTGCTGAACAAAGGAGCTTTCTTAATCACATTTTCCCTTTGTTGAAAAGTACCATCTGTTTATAATTTAAAAAAAAGACACTTGTTGACTGTGTTAATACCTCAAGGAAACTCAATTCATTTATAATTAAAGGCACTCACTTGGCAGTTTGACAAACAGAAGCACTTTCTTTATTCAGGAAACAAACCATGCACAGGCAGCACACTGAGTCTTGTTCTCTTCCCTTCCTGCATCACATACACAAGAAGATTCTTGCTGTCAATTAAACCTGGGCCATCTTTTTGGACATTAGGACGTCTGCTGAGATTAGACTTTGTGCTTGTGTATCTCCCTGTTGGATACACACCAAAGGAGTGTTTAACACCATCATCAGTAGGTGGGCAAACAATACCGGCCTCTGTCAGGAACCTGTGGTAACAACATGGCATTATTCTGGTTCCCATTCAGTTGCCTTCTTTCCTTCGTTCTTCTTCCCTTTATTCACTATCTGTTTTGATATGGGCACACCCTGTGTGTTTAAATGGCTCAAAATAAGACTAACCATTTCTTGCTCGATCATTGCTGCGTGGGAAATGTCACTCATTTATTCATTATTCTGCTCTATCTCCTTTTTTAAAAGTGCCTCATTGTTTATCCCAGCTGAGATGAAGAGGGCAGAGTCCCTTCACCATGGCCATCTGTGAGTGTAATCATCCTGTTTGCTGTGCTTACAATTGCATGGAACTGTAAGCTCAACTTTGTACCCATCGAGACCAGTAAGCCTCCTGGGCTTCATCCCATCACCCCTGTGAGTGTGCCTGGAAGTGCCTTAGGAGCACAGAGCCAGCCCTTGGAAGCAAAATCGTTCTTCCCCCGGTGTGGTAGCACAAGAAGCCACACACACCAGCTCCAGTGACTCCCTCCAGGCACAAGGCAATAAAAGCATTCTCACCTCCATCGCTCATTGCATCCAATGGTTTGGCATTCTCTTTGCTTCCCTTAAAAACTGAGCACACAAGCTGAACCCATGTGGTTCCAATGCCCCAGCAGGGATAACAGGCTATGAATGCCCCTCTCTCTTTCCATTGTCTGAAATCTGACCTTCCAGAGTACAGCAGGAGGAGTCAGATGCCCTGGGGAGCAGCTGGAAGGGAGGCATGAACTGTCCCCCAGCACCTCCTCACCTGCAGGGAAAGCCCTCCCTGCCCCTGGGGTTTGGGATCTCAGGAGTGGGACCAGCAGCTGGCCCTAAACTTGTGCCCAACGTGCAGCACAAGGTGATACTTTTGTGGGGAATTCAGGAACTTTGAGGAATAATTTTGCACCATGCTTGCAATAGGACGAAGGAATTCACCTGGGGTCACACCAGGAATCTGGGATGCTTTTTCTCAGAGCTGTCACCGCAGGACCTAGACAGATACATGCAGTTTGATCAAATTCCAACTCCTTAACCAGGATGGCAGTCGTGGTCAGCTCCCACTCAGCCATTCACTTCATGCCAGCTTTGCCCCAGGGACATTTAGAAACCTGCCAGAACCTTTGAAAAAAAACAAAACCATTTTAAAAATCCAGAATACTGCAATTGCAAGTGTTTAACAAGTTTCTCAATCAAATTGTGTAAAGGAAGTGGACTTAAAACACTACAGAAGTTTTAATTAAAATCTATTTCAATATGTAGAAGGAACCCACCAACTTTTATAATTAAATCTTGGCAAAAGGGTTTTAATGGAAAATGCCAGTGAGCAAATTGCATTAATTGTGTAAAGCTACTCAATATGGCTTTCTCTGCTGCTGTCCTGATGGAGCAGAAAAGAGCATAAAAAATCCATGCCAAAACCTCTCTGCACAAGAGTGGATATTAGTCACTTCAAATTCTTTCCTTTTTAATAGACTGCATTAGCTTAACTTTCAGAGGGAGGAAAGTAATAATCTCAGTGGTGAAAAACAGCTGGGTATCATTAACAGCTTCAAAGTGGAGGTGGTGCTTTCATCAGTTCCATTTCCCTTCTCTCCCTCCTCTCCTCCCTTCTGCCCCCTTTTCAGAGCCATAGCTTTCTTTTCCCTGTTCCCACTTAACTGATTCTAAATTTGTGGGAAAATGTAGCTGGATTTTTTTGAGATTTCCTTCTGTATTTTGACAAGCAAGGCACTGGTGTGCACTATTCAACAGATTTTCTTTTCCTTTGGATTATGTCCTTTGCCTGAACCACCTGTGCAAAAAGCAAGACAGCGAGAGAAAATACCCTGCACGGTGTGTGCCCGAGCGCTCTTTCTCCCGGCTTCTCCACAAGTGGAGCTGCAGCTTTGATATCAAAAGGATGTACAACTTTCATTATGTTTCCTCCTTTTTCCATACACAGATCCTTGTCTCCACAACAGTGGCTGCAGCACTCTGTGTGCCGGCCAGGCTCTGCCACATCCAAGCTGTCGAAGCCACACGATTCAAGAAATAACCTGATTTTTAGGGTACCTATGAGAAGGTGGTGGTGGCCAAGCACATTAAAATTTCACAAAAGGCTTGTTTTTCTGTGAGTGTGCTCTGACCTCTGCCCAGACCAAACATGAGTGGTCACTCTGTGCAGGTTTTGCCATCAGTCTCATCCAATGGTGTAACGTGGCAGAAGTTGTCTGGCAGTGCCCCGGGAAGCACACACATGACTAAGGGTCTGGAGTACATATTTAATAGGCTTAAACCTAAGCTTCTAGTTTTCATCTCTTCTTAAGCTCAAGGAGAAGATAATTTTTTTTTTTTTTTCCAAATCATGTAGTGTTTGAGTTGCTGGATTTGGCACTATGTTTATGTCCCCTAAATGGAGTTTGGAAGACAGCTCTCATATAGGTCTCTTGGGTCTACTAGAGATTATCTTCTCTTTATGCATATTTTTTTTTTGTGTCTCTGTGATGTAGAGTAATGTGAGTACATCAGGATTATTCCACTTGAAATTAATTATTTTTCCATTATCTCCCTTTGTGAAGTGTTAAAAGAGAAACTTACATTATAGGGCTTCACATATTTATAATATGGCCAATAGCTGATTTTTATTTTTGACTCTGTTTTTTTTAAATTAAATGGTATTTTCTGCTTTTTTAGGATTTGATCTGTAACATGATGAACCATTGTCTTAATTGTAGTTTTATATTTTTTTCTGATGGGGGCACAGAAAAGTGAATACAGAGCTTTCGTTATTAGAACGCAGGAAGGTCACAAACTATTCTAAAAATCAAAATGTGAGTGGGTGGATGAATATATAAAATCCTTGTAATTATTTTGCTTTCCAGACTGCATGGTGGGACTTGTGTTATTTATATTCTGTCACAGATCTATTACATATTAACCGTGATGAGCCATCAGCTCCAGATTAAGTTTTGAGCCAGTGTCTTTGTTTCCTTGTGTGATCATTTTAGTTTCAAAATAACCTTTATTCTCTTTTTGCTGTTCCTGATGGGGCTAATGAGCAGAGCTTGTATGAAATACCCCAAAGGCAGTCAAAACCCCAGAATTTAATTGCTGGTGAAAAACGACTTTTCCTGGGAACATTTCTATTCCGAGCCCTGATTAGTCATTGAAAATCACCCAAGTGATGTTTGTGTAGCTCCTCAGGATAAATATTTTGTAGTGGGTTGTTGACTGAGTCTCTAAATGTCTTTGGGGTTTGCTCAGGTTTTCTTTGCTCGTTAATAATGTTTTCAAACACTGAAACTTGATTGGAGAGAGCAGGAATAAGTGAAGAATTTTTGGGGCTGTGGGCACATGGCTAGGTGTTGACTGGACCATGACTAGATCTAATGAGATGTTTACTCCAGCAGTTACCACGACTATGAATTGGGATTGACTGAGGACAGGGTGCTTTCTCCTTATTTCCGTCAATGGTAGGACCAGTTTGGCAGTGTCCAAGGACATCTCTTTTATCCTTCCCATAACTAAACAATAGACAATTGAGTGCAAACAGTGGAAATAGAAGTGACAAGGCTATCCATTGGGGGGTTTAGTAGCTCAAGGGAAGCTGCTGCCAGAAAATCCTGTGCAGTGTTCACAGGCACAAGACCTGCTGTGTGGCTTTTGCCCAGCACAGGGGTCACTCCTGGGCTGCTGGGACCTGGCATGGCTGATTCCATTGGCACTTCCCACTGCCTGGCACCCTACAGGCTCCACCAGGCTGAGGAGAACAGGCTGTGGGGGTGCCACTGGTGTGTGAGCACACCCCGTTTCACCATTTGCTTTAGAAGTCTTGGCAAAGCAGAGTTAAGGGCTGCTGGTGAGAATAAGGTGATGGTCTGATGACTTTGAGATGAAGAAGAAGCCATCAGTCCTTCTCCCCAGTCACCTTTTCTGTGTGACATAGACCTCTCCCAGCAGTGCACAGGGGATTTACTCTGCTCCTGCCTGAGAACAAACCTCACACATTGACTGCAAATTCTGCACGTATTGGGCAAAACTTTTATTCTTGTCTTACCTTGCACAGGCAGAATTTTTTCTTTCTGTGTTCCTAGCAAATGCAACATGAATGATTGGTACTTGGATTTTAAGAAAAGGAAAGGCCCTGGCATTTCAACATGGAGAAGGATCAGGGAGACCTCTGTGTGGCCTTCCAGTACCTTCAGTGGGCTTTGAAAATGGAGGGATTATTTTACACAGGCAGTAGTGACTGGACAGGGAGCAGTGGTTTTAAACTGAAAGAGGGTGGGTTTAGATTAGATATTAGGAATAAACTCTTTACTCAGAGGGTGGCAAGGCACTGGAACAAGTTACCCAAAGGAGCAACCTGGTCCTAGTGAGTGACATCCCAGCCCATGGCAGGGGAAGTTGGAACAGGATGATCTTTAAGGTCCCTTCTAACCCAAACCATTCTATGATTCTATTTCTTTAAATTCTACAAGATACATCAACATTTTCCTGACAATATTTAGGCTCCTGCTACCCAGCACTGAAACATGGCTGAGTCTTTTCTTGGGGTGAAGCTGGAGTTTAAAACAAATGCATCAATTTTTGTGGTATCTGCTACTGAATCTCTATCTGAAATTGAAGGGAGAGTACAGGTCAGTGTGCTGGGATATCAGCATACGTGGTGCCTCTCATTTGTAATCGGTGCAGAACTTTGACATAAACTTTTGGAGCTTCCATATAAACCCAAAAATGTGTGTGGAGTGCAAAATTCAGCCTGTGCTTTGACCTGCTTTTTGTCTACTTAAGCTGATTTTTGGGTATTTAAAAGGTGAAGTGTCAAAACTAGAGCAGATACCACAATATGTCTTTCTGAGTTGTGAATCCCTGGCACCTTGATTTTGCAACTAAACAAAACTATCACTGCCATTTGGTAGCTTAAGAGCCTTATAAAGGAACAATGAAGAAATAGTTTGTCACTATTTTATTTATAGCTGAACCATGATTTAAGATAAATAAATATTTGTAAACCAAAAAATGTCTAGTCTTTACTTCTGTTGCCTTTCCTCTTATGCTTTTCCCATCTTTTAGTTGAAGGACAGGAAAGGATTTTAAAATCCCCTGATGGTGGATTTTTTCTTTGTCTTTCAGGACAGGCAAATGAAAAAAATGGTACCCAGATCAAAGTGCTGGACGTAAAAGCTGTGATCCAGGGAAATGCCTTAGTTCACAGAAGGTTTTTAACTGTATTTTAGTGAGAAAGAAGTAGGTGTGTTCTGTGTTTCCAGAATAAAAAATCAGCTTTGACCAATTTGCAGCCTTAGTCCTTCTCCCCAGGATGGAGAGGAGATCTGGGTTCCCTGATGAATGAGAACAAAGAATATGCAGATCCAGTACAGCAGTCTCTTAAAGGATTGTCCTTTTAGGACGCTTAGTAAAATGAACAGAACAAACTGAACTATGGGAAATCTCGGTTTGTGTCTCACATCACAGACTCTGAAATACAGGGTGCCTGAAGCAAAGTGAAACCACCAAACGTAGGGATAGGATGGCAACACGGGAGTAAGAATTTTTCAGGGGGAAAAAAAAAGTTAGAAAAAGTAATAAATGTTTCATTGTCTTTAATTCTAAAAGGAGACAGATCAATAATGGGAAAGGTACCAAAAATTTCTGTATCTCAGTATTGATTTTTATGTTATATTTATCCTTTGAAAGTCACTAGCAGGTCATTACTGAATTGGATAGAAGAGCCCTGGAAAGTTAAGGACTTGTACCAGCCTCAAAAGCTACATATTTGTCACGCAAGGTTACAGTGACCTTTTATTTTTGGAAAACCATTAGTTCCACATAGTATGTAAGGAAGAACAGTCCCAGCTGTCAGACAACAAACCTGAAGTCTCTGTTGCTGCCTATGAGGGTTCATACATCATCCTTTATGTTTGGAAAGAAGTTTCGTTTTTTAGCCAAACAAATAATTTATTAAGTTTGGCTTTTCAGTTAATCATTACTCAGTATTGCACCATTAGCTGATTTGTGACCCTCATTATTACGATTTTATGTTAAACCTGTGGTATTTACAGGCTGGACCCCTGTATAAACAAATTCTGGACTAACCAAGGTTCTGTAAAAGAAAACAAATACCAGATCAATGCCTAAAAATTTCCCCCTCCCCTGGGAACACTTGATAACCTCTGCGTTTGTGTGTGTGTGTTTTCAGGGCTTGGGTTGTTCACTCCTGGGTTTCCCACACAGACCCTCCAGCCAAAGGACAATGTGCAGCCCTGTTGTAGCAGCAGTAGCCAAAATTCCCATTGTGCAATGCTTACTTTACAACTTATCTATATGACATTGCCAGCCAGCCTTCTGTTTAATTACAGTTTAAATTTAAATGCGTGCTTTTTCAGTCAGAAAAAAAAAAAATTCTCTATCCTTTTTCTCTTTCAATATCTCATTTGTCAGTTTTTCATCTCCCCCTCTGCTTGATGACTACACTTTTTCTTATAGGAAGATCTTTTTTTTTCTTCTGTTGCTTCATGAAGAAGATATCGTCTTTGAATATTAAACATACACTGGGACATAAAGAACCAGCAAATCCCCAAATTAATCCTTCTATCTACTCATGCTTTACAGCTTCATTTCAGTTTTTCCTTTAATAGAGCACCAGCATCATAATAAACTGCTCCAGGTAACCCTTTTTTTCCTCAACAGCAATTAAATGCTTTTTTGGGGGTAAAAAAAGGGAATTGTTCAGGGAATTTTAAATTAAAGCCTTGACATTTCATAATAACTTTACTAGAAATGCTGACTGTGAACGAGATTAGGGACAATGTGCCAGGGAGGGCTGTGCAAACCCAGACACTGCTTGGCTTCATCTAGTGAGGTACCAGTAAATAGCTCCACCTGGATCCTGTGAATAAAGCAAGACTAATTTGGCTAAATTAATTCTGTGTTATTTGGGAGGCTTGGGAAGATTGGGGGGGAGGGGGGAGAGGAAGGAGCAACCCCAAAACCCCTTGCCACCAATGGTTTAATCCTCAGTGGTTCTTCTTTTTAGCAGGTAAAAGATGATCAGGATGTTAAAAATAGCACAGTATTTATAATTTATTCAGTTGTTTTTCTTTCAGATTTTGGTGCCCCAGTTAATAGAAGCGGTGTTCAGGCTTTCTTTGAAGAAAAATAATTTCTAACTTTCCCTGCAGTTAGGGATTTTTTGACAAGGGCTTTGTGCTGAGTGTCTGCTTTATTAATCCTGTAAACTGCAGTAAAAGAGAGAGTTACACTGAACCTGAAACTCAACCGCAGCATCTTTTATATTCTTCCAGTGTCTAATGTCTGTAATTTACATAGAATCTGCTGTGAACTTTTTTTTTCTCTTTGTGAAAAAAATTGCTTCTTTTGCTCTTTTAATCAGAGAACCGTTTGCTGTTCCTCATGTAATTGACAGGTTTTGCCAGACAGAATGGGAAAAACTTAATTTGTACGGTTTCATTTCTTCTCAGTTTTGAAGGATGTGATTATTTCTGTTTCTCTTTTCTGAAGATTGCAGGTCTTCAGGTAGGGATCTTTAAACAGTAATTACTGCTGTCAGGAGGAAAGGGAGAATAAATGGACTGCTGGGTATTCGCTATTACCTTTGATGATATTCAGCCTTGTTCTAAATGCCCTGTCATTATGTTTACAAGATAAAGTAACCTCTGTGTTTTGGCACCCAATTCTGCTGCCTTTCTTAA
Source organism: Empidonax traillii (assembly GCF_003031625.1). Classification (NCBI taxonomy): domain Eukaryota; kingdom Metazoa; phylum Chordata; class Aves; order Passeriformes; family Tyrannidae; genus Empidonax; species Empidonax traillii. Next base: position 6,135,441 of record NW_020955194.1, on the reverse strand, counting down.
TGTACATTGTCTGAGCTGTCAAAACAAGTAACAAATAGACTGAAAAGGATGCACTGAAATCTGTAGAACATGTGGACAAAAAACTATTTTCTTATTGAAATGAGAACTGAGCACATGAACTAAAGAGACTTTTTCTATTAATACTCTTCACTGAGTTCCCATTACTGCAAAGGTGTTTTAGTGCTGAAAATCAGAAATTGCACTAATATTAGAGCTGCTTTATTACATATTTTTCTGTGAAAGAAAATTGACTTCTATAAATAGATAAAACTGCACGTTCCAGGCTAATATGTTTTTACTCTATGTTGTAATCTCTGTAAGTACTACAGTTCAGATGTTTCAAGAATCCACATCAAACACTGAATGCTGGACATCACAGTTATTGAATTCCGCTAAATATTCCTGTAAAATTCCCCACGTGTGGGGTGAGCAGTAACACTTATCTGCTGGCAGAGGATGTCGGCTTCAGTGCTTCCTTTTGGGAAGAAATTCTTTACTGTGGGGAAGGTGAGACACGGGAACAGGTTGACAGAGAAGTTGTGGATTCCCCATCCCTGGAAGTGTTCAAGGCTGGGCTCAATGAGGCTTTGAGCAACCTGGTCCTAGTGAAAAGTGTCCCTGCCCACAGCAGGGTGGTTGGAAATAAATGATTTTTAAGGTCCCTTCCAACCCATAGAATCATCCTGTGATTCTGTGATTCCCTAGTCACAAAACTGGAGTGTTAATAGGGAAAAGCCCAGCTTTGGCTACATTTTTGCACAGTTCATAAGATGCTGATTTTTCAATATAACTGAGAATGATATTATAATGTTCAGTAATTTTGGAGTTTGTCAATATGAGAAAAAAACAAATTAGTATAACTGGAACAAAACAGAAAGCTAAAAAGAGCGAGGCTCAGACTAATAAACCTTGGTTAGGCTTTCCAAATAAATGGGCAAGGAAATCTTTTTTGTAGTAAATAACTACACAAAGGTAAGAGCATTTTTTTCTCTTGTTTTCCTCATTATCATCTCACTCTTCTCATACCTGAATACTGAATATTGTAAATAAAAAAAAGCAACTGGCTGCAGTTTCTCACAAATTCTGTCACTAAAATCTTAATCTGCCAAAACACTCTTAGTGAAGCAGACACACATAGAGGATCCTCTTTGCTTCAGCAGGACCTGAGTGCACCGCTGTAGAACTGAGCTCCCAAATGCTCCCTTCTGACCAGGCAAGGAAAACAGGCAGCAATCAGCTACACAGCACTGCACAGGCACTACCTGGCACTCAGAAGTCTTTAGTGAGAACACACTACACTTGTGTCAGTGCAGTTTCAAAATGGGTAGTTCAGACTGGCTGCCCCAAAATCAGAGGCAGAGGAGCAAAGGCTCCAAGAGGTGACCAAAATCAAGAGAGGACCCTGTGTCCGAGGATTTCTGAATCCTAGTGGCACAGCACAAAGTGGGGATGTCTTTCCCTAGGAAAGTGGCATGACAGGTGTATCAAACACACCCAGATCACATGAGTCCGTGTGTCTCTCTCACACGCTGTAGCATCAGTGACCTGCAGGAGCCCAGTGAGGCCTTGGCCTCCAACTGCCAAAGGCAGGTGGAAAAACGTGACAGCTCAAGTGCATGACCTGAAAACAACCTGGATGACAGCAGAAGTTTAAAAAAAAAAAAAAAAAAAACAACAAAACTGACAAAACAAAATTTATCTCTGGGAGACAGTAAGTTATTCCTCTGGATAGGGAACAGGTCCCTCATTTGTCAAGGCAGAGAATTTCTTTCAAAGCAATTTCTCATGTAGAACAAATCTGATGTCAGTAGAATTTGTGAACTAGAAAAAGAGTGAAGTGGTTATCTTTCACTTCCAGTTTTAAGGAACAGCTTTGAAAACTACTGGGAAACATTTACACACTCTGAATTTATTGCTGTAATAAACATGCTTTCCTTTTTAAAGCTAGGTTTCACCATGTGGGAATTCCACACACTTGGCGATTTTTAAAGCTCATGAAAACATCTCTATTTCCCTCCGTGGTGGATAGATGATCTGAGTCACAAGCAGAACACACTTAAACAGTGTAGCCATGTTTAGCATAACGCCCTGTCATCACCCTGTTGTCTTTGCTGTCATTCTGGCTCCTTCCTGGGTTTATGAGCTCTGTTCTCCTGAACAACTGCACCCTCCCAAGTGCCTTTCTGTGGCTACACACACCAGTGGTGTGGAGTTGCCAAACCCTGCAGTCTGATGGAGACAGGGCTGCAGCTGCTCCGTGTTCCCAGGGCTGACCAGGAGAAGGTCTGATCCCGTGTTCCCCACAGTCACACGGACACAGGCAGGTGGGATACATCAGTATGGATACGTGTGGCTGGGCACAGATCCATGCAGGGAACACACTTCATGAACACAGACAGCACCAGGGGTCTTGCCCCAATCCCCTCTGCAGTGGGCCAGGTGGAGGTCTGTCAGTGGGAGCACACACAGACACACGTCCCATGTGGATCCCCCAGCAGCTGGATGGACACAGAGTGTCCCTGAGAGCTGTCCCAGCTCCTCACCCTCCCCAGCTGCTGGTCCCTGTGCTTGTGTGCACTTGTGTTTTCCTCCAAAGGCTTCTCAGTCTCCTTGGCAGAGGTAGGGGATCCACCCATCCTGATCTAGAAGTACAGCCTGGATCCCAATAATCTTACTTTCCATAACCACCACAGTGTGGATACCCCGTCAATGCAATAAGCCAATTCCATTTCATTCCTAGTGAGGGAGAGTGTATTTGGAGGGCACCAGGACACGGCAGCACTTAGAGATTGATGACCTGAGTGACTGGAGTCTCAGCATTACCACTGAACCAGGGAGATCAGAAAGACAAGGCGGCACAGTGACTATTGATTCTCAGTTCTACATACTGAGAACACAGAGCTGGAACTGAAACAGTCAATCTTTCATGACAGAGAGTTGGATTCCTACTAAGAATTTATCAGAAAAAATAGACACCACAACAAATCAGAAATTCCCAGGCTTTGCACCTCAGTCTCAGTGAACGGGGGAAATCCCGTATTTAGGGATTAACTAACAACCTAGGAAAGAGCAAATCCCAAAAGTACATTGATACAGTTAACACAATTCTTCCCTAATATTAAATTCAGAGAGAACTTGAAGTTCTACATCAACAGTAGCTCCTGCACTGGGATACAAATTGCATCAGCCACCACTGCAGATGGAATAACATCTCAGACAAGCGTTTCAATAATGTTATTTTTCATGACACATCCTGCATGCACACAGCTGTTCAACACTCAGAGCTGACTTTAAACATTCATAGTTAATCTATTTCACTTCTAAGAGTCTCCTTCATTTACAGAAGTGCTGTTGGAGAGAGGGCAATGCTCACTCAGTGAACACCCACACCAAGAACTGTTGTTCATTTAGAAATATTTTGCTATCCATCAGATAAGCTCAGCTAAGGAACAAATACTTGGGGAACCTCCTCGGCCAAAGTAGGATATATTTCATCTTGGTCTAGAACTGGTAAACAAGCAACTGGGAAAACATGATAGAATATTTAAAGGGCATGTTTGGTAAGTTTAATAGTGCTGAAGTTGAAAATAAAAAGGATCTGGTTATCACTCTCTTGAATGATGGCCCTCAGTTTTAATACTGTAATACACAGACTACTAGATGAATGTTGTGCATACAAATCACTTATCACATGATTAAATAAAAAGTTAAGTCCAACACATATATTTTAAAAATACGCCTATTTCAAATATCTCACTTCAATATACAACACAAGGTATGTAAATTTTGCTGGCAGTTGCTGTTTTACCAGCACTTTCTTCCTACCAGCACTGGCTTGAGTTTCCTTAGAGGGCACCAGGGTCAAGGCAGCCAGACTGCTTCTCAGTTACATTAAAAAGCAATGGTAAAGCCTGCAGTAAGTTTCAAAATTACATGTGTTAAGATTTGTTTTATAGATCAATAAGGTATTTATCCGGTTCTTTGTCTGTGATACAACACTGACCTGAGGTACCAGTGTTGGGAAGAAGTGGTGAATGTACACACAGCTTGTTACCCACTTACTGCAGGTTCCGATTCCAGAGGTTGAAGGATGTGCAGGGGCAGCTTTGTGGCCATACATTATTAGTCATCATTATTAGTCAAAAAAAAAAAATGGAAAAAAGATAAAGGAACATCTGTTTGGCTTATGAACAATCAGTTTTGAGACAAATGGAGCAGGAGAATTTAAAATCAGTTACCTGGAATGGTAACCAAGCCATCAGGCTTCAGTATCTGCAGTGATGAAACATGACCAAAGCTTTTGGCCACCACAGCTGTTCATCACAAAGAAAGTAAATCATGTACACAAACTTAATTAGAGGAAAGGATTCACAAGCCTTCATAAAGCCACAAGTTCTCCCTTCAAAGTTCTCTCAGACCCTGCTTGCTCTAAACTCACATATCTGCCTGGAAGGTGCATTTGACTGTCATTCTTCCCCTCCTTGGGAGCTCAGAGGGGTACACGTGGATCTGGATTGTGGGCAGGGACACTGGGCACTCTCCAGCACACAGGGTAATTTGCCAAGAGACTCATTTATATTGCCAAAAGTAACTTCTGCTTTGCCAAGTCATTAGAATTAATTGAATAGGCTCAAAAGGAGAGTAATTTCAGGTGAAATGAAATATAAACCCCCATGTCAAGAATATGCGAGACTGGCTCAGGACACTCGAGAACAATCTAGCAGAGTCCCTGAGAGCTTGGGATGAATATTTATAGAGCTGTGACTTCTGATGCAGGGCAGGGACGCCCCAACTTCCTCCACAACGTTCAGGCATTTCCTGAACCACCTTTTCCACAAGGGTGGGGAGTGTTTGGTCCTGATTTTTGGTTGTTTTTTATTCTTTCCCAAAAGGCCAAGGATCTTTCCTGCTGTGGTAACAACTACCCCTCGGGTGCCTCACCTGCAGGCAGGTCTTGCGAAGTGATGGCCAGCGGGCCAGTGCACCACAACTCACTGTTGGGCTGTACCAGTCTGGAGCCAGAATTATCATTTTCAAACCTATGAAAACCTCCGTCAACTAGCAATTTTTTTTTTTCCCTGAAATAGCCCATATTTTTCCTAAAAAGAAAACCCATTGCCACATGCCTAAACTTCTTTTCCTAAAACACTTCCAAAAACATAAGGAGCCTTTAGCTCAAAAGGAAAGCAGCATCTGTGTTGCAGGTCTTTCATTCACAGGCTTTGTTCCTTTGTTTCTAAAGCAGTAACAGAACCCCATCTATCTTTTCTTTTTTAAGCAAACCTGGTAAGAGAGCTTTTGCCAACTTCAACATGGTCACAATGGTTTAGGAATAAAGGAAAATTGTCAGTATCTTCAAAATGGAACTTGTAAAAGCAGCAAATACATACCAGGTTTTAAGTCTTGCCTACCCAGAAAGAAAGTATCTGCAGAGAGGGGATTTTTTATTAATGTATTTTCATTTTATGACTTTTTATTTTTTTATCAGTATATACTGTTTTCTAGAGATAGATCATTTTGTGAAACAAAGTGGTGCTCCTGCAAAAGGCTTTTATAGGTCTGGCCTGGCTTTTACTATCAAACTAGAACATGCCACGATCACTGACCCTCTAGCTAAAAATCAACGGAGGCCCTTCTCTAACAACTTCACAAGGTTCCCACAGAACATCAGGTAACCCATTCAGAATGTGACACTTTGAGTCCACCTCTTCAATCAGGTATCTAAATCACCTCCTTCCAAAAAGTGCACTTACAATCAGAGAAGGTGCAATTAAAGAATTTAAAGCACTTATCCAGCACACCATGGATCATCCCGACTGATTAGAAGCAGCAGCATTTAATTCCAGAAATACTTACCAGATCACAGGGCAAATCATCTCTCCAAGAGCCACAGGTTCACTACTGTCAAAACCAAGCAATTCTGAGGAATAAATCAACTAGTTTTATGCAATCCAGGCAGATTCTCCTCCTCCTCATGACTTCAGGGGAAAATACCCAAAAAAGTCTTTTAGCTTTGTGCGGTCTCCATTAGCACAATACACTTTACAAGTATCTTTACATCAAAAAAAAAAAATAGTTTTTGAACTACAATGATTTCTAAAGCAAAAGAATCAAATGCTTAATTGAAATATAAACCTGTCCTGAGAATGTGATAAATCCAACTCAGCAAAAGGAATGCAGAACTAAATTCTTACCTACGTTTACTGACCAAAGCCCAAACCCAAAGCTGCAGCCGGTTTGTTACATGAGAATGTGGCGAATCACAAACTGTGTGGGAGCCAAACGGGGCTGTAGCACAGCTGTGGAGCTTTCAAGGTTTAGAACATGAGATAATTGAGAAGACAGACCAATAAAGTGCCTATTTGTGCATTTCCCATTCTCCACCCTCTCCCAGAGCAGTGCCTTTCTGTGGAGGTTAGAGATGAACTTCTGTAATCCAGATACTCAGTATTACTGCTGACAAGCAGGGAAGTCTGTCAGCCAGCCCTAAGCAGGTAAGGTGACCTCTTTAGTAACAACTTTCCCTTCAAATGTAAGAGAGAAGTGGTAAGCTCAACTTCACACTCTGAACATCCCATCCATTTCCATACCAGAAGCCGCACAGAATATCCATCATCTAAAAGGGATGGTGGGAACAGGATTTGGACCCCAGTTCGTTATTCAGCAAATGCCTAATGGTCACCTAAACAAAAATCCCAAAAGCCCTGAAACAAATGTTCAAGTGGGAGACCAGAAACAAATCAGGCTATGAATGCTAAAAATGGCTGTATTTTTTAAAGGTCTTCAACTACATACAAGGACAAATGCAGGATGTGATGTTTGCTTAGTTTTATTAATTTATTTCTGCAGGAATCTGCAACTTGGAGTATGCACTTTCTGGAGGTACCATGCATGCATAGCCTCTGAATGCTTTTATACAATTTCATCTCTTAGTAATAAGTTCATTCACAGCATACACAAATCTAGAATGTAGACACCATATATACAGGATTAAACAAGATCGTGTCTCTTTTTAATGAAAAAATTTAACAGGGTTTCACACAGCAGGAAGTATGGATTAGATACACTGGTGCCACCATAAATAAATAAGTTTCAAGAACACGTTTTTTTAAAATTGGTTTCAAAGGTACTGGAAATCCAGGATTATGATATTGCATTAACTCCACTTATTTCTGATTATTCAAATCCAAGAAAAATATTTGCATTTATGGACATGGACAGCAATGAAAGCCCCAACTGAAGAAATGTGGCAAAATTCAGTCATGTCTGGGTTCATATAATATTGACATTTTGAAACAAAAACAAATGCAGCAGCACATAGAGACAGCACTGACTACAAGATGTGATATCTGTGCCTTCTTTCCTTGTGGGATTTGGAGCCATGAAGTACAGAGTACGTAAATTCTGTGGTACCACATGAGCTCTTCAATTGTTTATGCCCAAACTGTCCACATCAGGATAGTCATTTTCACATTCTAGGGTACACCACTGGATTCTAAAATAAAAACTATCATCCTGAGGACAAGCCTGTTTTTAACATATTTAATATTCTCACATTCTTTTTTAAAACATTCTTTATTGGTTTTATTTTGTCCCCATTTCAACTCAAGTATTTCTATTTCTGTTTCAAGGGATTTTACAATCAATATTAAAAGTATTTAGGAATTGAAGTGAGAGATGTATAGCTGGGACAGAAAAAGTAACTGAAAGAAAAGTTGGATTTTTTTTTTTTAAATGTGATTCAGTAGCATATCATAAAGTACTGAGACCAGCTCTTTTAAGAATTATTACACCTTTTCACCACACCTCCCATTTTTCAAGGGAAACACACACATACCACAGACACACAGATACACAATTCAATCTGATCTAAGACTACATTTTACAAAGTACTTCCTTTTGCTTGACTTCCCACCCTTTTTCTCTTCACCCAAACAAGACTAATAATTACATCAAATGAAAAGCAGATCCAAAGTTCAGGATGTCTTTTGGTTTACTATGTTCTGAATAGTTTTCCACAAGCCCCACTCTAAATAAACTTTTAAAGAACTACAGTAGTATCCTATAATTAAAGGGAATTCATCTTAATAGCACAGTAAATATAAAATAAGCTTTATAAAATTTCAATGAACAGTGAGATCATTTTGAATAACTGAACGTCCAAGTCAGTTACAAACTCCACCAATCTAGTAGCATGTTTGAGGGAAAGCTCAGTCATTAAGGAAAAAAGAAAACACAAGTAGTGCATTAACTCAACACAACAGCATCAGCATCCCACCATTCTCACACACACACAGGTTGTATACAATACAGTGCATTTTGTATGCCAGCTGACATTAGGGTTTTATGTGCATTCAATAAATATTACATAAACCAATCTTTTTGGTATAATCTACAATTCAGTTGGGATGTGAAGGACATCACCTGCTTTCAGAACGAAAATGGATCTTCCCATATTCAAAATAAAATTTACATTCTAACAAACCACAAATATTGAAGCACCATGTAAATTCTTTACTATTCATGTTTGAGTATGGGCATTTACAAGTAAAAGAATAAAACTGAAAAGTGTGGGTGTTTTTTTCTTTCTTTTTTGTACAAGCAACAAATGAGAGTACTTGAAAAACTAGAGTAAAATTATTCGTACAAAGGAATTCTTTTTCAGTTTAATGGCACTTGCCCACTCTTCCACAAAGTATCTTGCTGTCGTGGCAGCCCTTCCTTCTCTTCCTCTGGTGAAGCTGGACTAAGATTTGCAAGTCTCCATGTGTGGTTATTGCAGTTCAGGGAATTACTGGACTGGATGCATATTTCCCCCCCCTCCCCTTCAAGAGTAGCATCTATTCTCTCTGAAAATGGCACAATCATATTTTTGCTTGAAAGATCTACTCTCATTTGCTGACTGTCACTGCAGTTGCTATCTTTTTGTAGTTCCAGCAAAAACAAGTGCTTCCAGAACTTCAACAGAAGTATAAATGAAAAGAAAATTGAAATAATACAAAGGCAAAGGCATCAGGATAGAAAAGTCATGAAGTTACTGGTATTGTTTTGGGTAATTCATTATACAGCTGATAACAGCTATGCTTCTGGCTCATCTGTTTTCTAGTTATCTCAGTTTTGTCAGACTGCCCACTGACATGCACAAAATTGGTATCTGCCTTCTGATTTCATTTCACAGTAATTTTTTTACTGCTTTCCACATGTGATGAGCTCCCCCCAGAGAAGTATAAGTCATCAGGAAGGAAGGAAAGCTATCTCTGATGCCTTTGACTTTGTTTTGCTCATCAGCGGTGCACACTGATTGCTGGATCTCTCCTAGCTTATTCAGAATTATCCTGAAGATTTAATTAGTGCAAGAACATATTGAAAAACACCAGATAAAATATTGGTTCCTCTTCTAAGACCAACAGTTTGGTTCTTACTGTTGTCTTTATAAACTGTGGGGAGAGAAGACAACAGATTGAGCAACGCAGTAAAGATGAGTTTTCCTCCACCCACCCCTTGGCAAATACTGCTTCATTTTAAATAAGGATTCAGACACATGATTGTTCTACCACGTCTTAACATGTTATCACACATCAAGTGAACTGTGGTAATTGACCATATGGATGCGGCTGCCACGAGCTAAGAACGGCTTAAAAAGAAGCAGCTTAAAACTCCCCTGGCAAGGTTTAGCTGGCAAATTTTGCCTTACAGTCGCAAAGTCAATTACCATAACTCAGCTGAGGTGCTTGGTCACGTCTGAATTGTGATGAAGTTACACCATAAAAACTCAAATGCACTGTACCAGCCTCTGACCAGTACACAGGAACATCCCACTCAGTCACACAGTTGTGTCACAATCATTCAGCTGCCCAAACCCAAGTTCGAGTTCACAAGTATCGAGTGTTTTATTACAGCAACCTGAAGCATTCAAACAGATTGGACATCACCTTTATAATACAGTATTTCATATGCAGAAAAGTACCAATATGATTTTCAGTTGCAAGTCTCGTGTTCTTCAACCTACCACAAGTATTTCCTGACCAAAATAAAGAGAATGCAGTGTGTAATTTTTTCAGGATCTGGCATCTGTTATTTTGTACAGGCTGGTTTATTACCAATGTGCAAATAAACCTTTACTGAAGAGCTGATTAATTATTTTTTCAGCTAACTTTGATCTGGGGCACAAAGTACCTTCTGTGCTGTAAACATCATGAATTCTTCACAAATTGGAGGCTGAAAAGGCCTAAGGAACTGGGTAGAAACTCTTCTCATACACAACCATGGCTGAGCTCAAGTCTTCCAAACAGAATTTGGAGTAGCCCATGTTTGGCATGTCCCTGTGCTGTCACACAGCACAGGCTTAGAAGATTGTTGTATACAAAAGCATACTTTTAGCTTTGAAACACGACGGCCCAATGAAAGCATGCAGCAGTATTTGCATCTGTAATGTGGTAGAATTCATTCTCGGTTTATTACCAGTGTTGACACAGCCAGGTGAGCACTGTACAAGCAAACAGGATTGTAAAAAATTACCTCTGATTAAACTCTCTGTAACACTCACATGGTTTCTCATTTAGTCACCTCAGGTTACTATTTCAAACAGCAATTTTTTGTAGACATAAGTTACCCTGAAAAAAAGCAGCAATTACAGATACCCTTCTCCTTGTTGGTTTTTTGTTTGTTTGTTTAAACATTGCGAAATTTATTGTTGCATTTACCTGTCTTCTTTTTCAGTAGCTTACAATCTAGAAGCACAGGGAGCCTTTGTTTTCCAGCTAGCTGGGGCCAGGATAAGTCAGCTCTGGCTCTTCAGTTTTTCTGGTTAAGTGTAACACTTCACACCATTACTAAGAGTCCTATAATTTTTTTTTAAAAAAACAGTAGGTTTGGGTTTTTTTGTTTTGTTTTGTTTTTTAGAGCCACTAAGCAGCAACTATAACCACAGGACTAAACACCAGTAGTTATTTGCTTTCCTGCATACATTCTTCTCAAAATTAATCCTTTTGCATTTTCAGGTTTCATTTTCTGCTCCACTCACTGCAATGGGAAAGAATTTAACCCTTAAATTATTTATCTTTTAGTGTAGCAGAAGCAGAAACATCTTAACATGTTACTCCCACCCCTTGCAATACGAAGATTGTTGACTGGCAAAGGCTGGGCAGATGGACTGAAAGGTTCCCCATGTTTCCTTCTCCTACAGCTGTCGGCTTGAGAGCCTGTTTTCAACCCAATGCAGCCCCTTCCTGAATTTCAGGTGTATCGTGGCATCTCACACTGTTCACAGCGATTCAGTGCTGGGTGATTTAGAAAGGTGCAGCTCCCACAATTCCATGGAGCCCCTTCAAAGTCTTCATCTCTTGGCTGAGTCCGTGGAGTCTGTTTGGAGCTATTTTGATGCTCTAAAGAAAAGCCAAAAGAAAAAATCTTATTTCAGGAGAGAAGGATGATTGTCAAGATCATAATTCTGGTTGGTTACCTAATTTAACAGTCTATTTTAAAATGAACACGGAAACCATACCATTAAAGGTCTTTTCCTAAAGCACTTCTAATTCAGTTTGTGAAATCTGAATATTGAAAGTATTTCACATCTGTAAAGAGTCACTTATCCAAAACATCTTAAAAATAAAAAGAGCACTCACCACTGCTGGGTCACTGATACCGCTCAAGGTTTACTGGCTTAAAACATACAAGTTTGTTACTGGCACTGCAACACCATCCTGTTAAGGAATGACTTCACAGGCTTACATAGAGCAGCCTATTACCAGATTTTAAATTCCAATAGCCCTACTTTACCTGAAGTGAAAAACTACTTCTAACTTAGATTCTTCAGTCTGACAGATGACACTTTTTCTGCATCTTTTCTAGCATTTATCCAGGCTGAAAAAAATGCAATATAAAAATAAAACAATAGGCCTGTTTCAAAATAAGATAATTACTTTTCTTCCTCACGGCTTTGCAGCAGGAATCTGTACATTGGAAGCAGCATTTAAGTCTGCTTTCATTCATATCAGTATGTATGCAAATCATACACTAGGTCTTAACCCACGGGAAGACTTGGTTTTCCTCATCTCCTACCACCACTTCAAGACCTCAGGTTATCTACTAAAAGTGATAAATAGTCCCAGGATGTGGGAGCACAATGTTGCACAAAATGTTAACATTCAAAACAACAATAACACATACCTAGAAGGTAAGGTTAAGACACCCATCTGCTAAACAAACATCTGTAGAGCAGCTTTATTAAAACAGAACTTAAGTGTAACAAAGGCCTGCAATTTGCAGCTGCACACAAAGTAATTTGCAGCAGCACATAAAGAACACGTTGCTGACCCATCTGCTAAAAAGACAGCTGATGACAACCTCAGTGCAAACAGTACTCAGGTCTGTCTTGATGCCTTGGGGTATTTTTTTTTTTGTTTTGTTTTTTGTTTTTTTTTTTAACTTGTGTAGATTTTAGAAGTAGTTGTGTAGTGAGACAAAGGAAATAAAAGTGACCTCCTCACTTCGATGCAAGCACTCTCCAGCCCAGACGCTGTGCAGTCACATTAAGGGTGCTTGAACTCGACAAACTCGTCCTAAGCAAGGGGCAGTGTGGGCACTTGACTGGCCAGACGGCAGCACAGAGCAGACCCTTGTCTGCCCACACCCGTCTGCCCGCCCACCTTCAACAGCTGAACGTTAAAGAATATTTATTATTTAAGAAAAAAACCCAAACAAACAAAAAAATCTTTCTAATGTCATCATGTTAAAAGCCAAGCTCAGAACACAGTAGGCCGGCCCTAAAACTGAACTCTAATAAGTTGACAGGCAAAACTGGGAAGGCAGTCTGGGAAGTAGATACAAATCCTTACAAGGCGTTATCCTTCCAACTGCCAAATACAATTTATTTAATTCAAGTTTTGCACATTAGTTTGCTTTGAAATAATAAATCAAATTAGCTAGTGTAGTAAGAGAATCCCTTCAAGCACCACAGAGTAACAGTTCCTTAAATCAACCACATGATCTCTGCAATTTAATATGAATCCAGGCGGCTGCCTTCACACCATGGCTCACCTGCTGCTCCCAGCTTTCCTGGACACTACCACCAGTGCAGGGAACTCACTCAAGTTTTATTTTTTCTTTAAACCACAAACAGCAGTTTTGAGCCCTCTCTTTCTTTTAAAATTTCCACGCAGTAATAGTTTTATTACATTGTTTCAAAAGAGAGGGAAAGTTTTACTATGTGAATTCAAAAGTCAACTACAGAAACCTTTGTGAAGTGCTTATCAGCAACCAGAACTTATTTAGAAAATTCATAGTGTCAAGGTGTCTATATAATTACTGATTCAGAAGAGCTACTTCTTTTCCACTAACAAGTGCAGTACATGCCAGTTACAGTAAGAGGAGACACAATACTATGAACCTTATCACACAACAATTTCAGAGAAAAGAAAGCTCTATGTCAGAGTATAGGACCCCAGACTGGCTACTTCAGCAGAAAGTTACAAGGTATATTTAAAAACTTCCACTAATATTTAAAACCATTCTTTTAACAGATTATAGTAAGAAAAAGATAGGTTAAAAAAAAAAAAACTGAGACAAAAGGTAGGGTTCTGATCTGAAATTACCACTAAACACGGTTGACTTCAGGAACTTACTGAGCTACACAGCGACTGTGCCTGCTTGGGGTGTGTTGTGTCACTCTAGCATGCACTGACTGAATCTCCACTGGACAAAAAGTGAGACTAAATTACATAGCTCCTATGCTTACAAAAAACTCAAGTGTCCTGTACTGTATATTAATCCTGATACTACATAATTAGCACTGAAAATTAATGAACCTATGCAAGTAGGACACTTATCTCTTTCGACCAATGTGAGGAAGTGTCCTCCTTGGTTCTTAAAATATCTGAAGCTCTTGCTGTGCTAAAATTTCAAGGCTACTGTGAAATTCATACTGTGCAGAAAAAGAGAGAGATCAGGCAAGTTAAAATATAACTAAGAATCTAAACACAAATTTTAAAAGCTGCTGTGACCAACTAAATCTGTATAAAAGACTCCAACTAAACTATAAAATCCTAACAACATATATTAGAGGACAACTAAAAAAACCTGACATAGAACTTTTAACCTAGAAGTCTTTAAAAGAGAAAAACATTAGGAAGCTCAAGTAAACACGTAAAAATTTGTATATTTTCAGCTCTTTTTCTAATAGTGAATAACAGTATTTACAGTCAAGGTATTAACAGAACATTCATTTGCAACAATCTGCCTGAGGAAAACAAATTGTAGCCAAGATTAGTGCACTTACATAAAAGCGTTCTTGTTTGATTTATATAGAAAGAAAAGTTAAATAAGTAGAATTACTTGCTTTCACCACAGGGATTTTCTTAAAAATAAAAATATCCTCTCAATGAAGATTAGGTAACTTGGTGCATATTTGTTAACCTACCCTTTTTATATGGCTTTGGTGGCACAACAGGACCAGGCTCTATGTTATCATAGAAGTTACATGTGGCTTTCGGATCAAAGTTTCCTGTCAGAAAAGAAAAGTGCAACTTGAAGGTTATTTAAATTCCTATGCCATGATATGAACATCTAGAGGCTTCTGATTTTATACATCTTTTTATAACAATATTATCTCTTAGCTTTTTCACAAGTTTCGACACATATTTTCATTTTTAGCAGGGTAATCCCATACTGAAGAATCAGCTCCAGCTCAATGTTTTGTATTGCTCTGTGAAATGTAAATCTTTCTATAGGATACTTCCTTGATAAAAAAGGAAGACTGGGCATATTCTAATCTATTTGATTCTATTTATGACAAGTTTGTGTTGCAAAAAAGATTTTGAAAGACCTCAGTAGATTTTTGTTCGCCAATTTCTTGGTTGCAACCTGCAGTTCTGTTCGGTATTACTTGGCCAAAGCCTCTGTCAGCAAAAAGTTAAAATTTTAAGTAAAGGATCTTCACAAAGGAGCTTTTTTAGGTTGGAAAAGACCCATAAGATCACTGAGACAAACCATTACACCAGCACTGCCAAGTCCAGCAACAAACCATGTCCCCAAGCACCGCATCAATGGGATTCCTAAATACCTTCAGGGATAGTGACTCCACCACTTCCCTGGGGAGCCTGTTCCAGTGCTTGACAATGCTTTCCCAGAAGACATTTTCCCTAATATTCAAACTAAGCCTTTCCTGGAACAACTTGAAGCCATTTCCTCTCATCCTGTCGTTTATTACTTGGGAGAAGAGACCAACCCCCAGCTGGCTACAGCCTCCTTACAGCAGTTGCAGAGAGCAATGAAATCTCCCGAGCCTCCTTTTCTCCAGGCTAAACACCCCCAGCTCCCTCAATCCCCCCTCACAGGACTTGTGCTCCAGACCCTTCACCAGCTCCACTGCCCTCCTCTGGACACGCTCCCACATTTCAGTGTCCTTCTTGTAGTGAGGGGCCCAAAACTGAAAACAGGATTCAAGGTGAGGCCTCACCAGTGCCGAGTACAGGGGGACAATCATTGTCCTGGTCCTGCTGGACACACTATTGCTGATACAGGCCAGGATGTCATTGGTCTTCTTGGCCACCTGGGCACTCTGCTGGCTCATGTTCAGCCACTGTCAACCAGCACTCCCCAGGTCTTTCTCCTCTGGGCAGCTTTCCAGCCATTCTTCCCCAATCCTG
The DNA here is from genome assembly GCF_003031625.1 of Empidonax traillii. Lineage (NCBI taxonomy): Eukaryota > Metazoa > Chordata > Aves > Passeriformes > Tyrannidae > Empidonax > Empidonax traillii. Next base: position 6,119,797 of record NW_020955194.1, on the reverse strand, counting down.
GAGCGCTGCCTGGGGTTGTTGTGACTGAAGTGCAGGACCCAGGACTTGGGTCTTTTTGAACCTCCCACAACTGACCGCGTCCCATCGCTCCAGCCTCTCCAGATCCCTCTGCAGAGCCTTCCTACCCTCCAGCAGATCAACATTCCTGACCATATCCATTTTTTTTAAAAAAGTATCAAGTTAATACCTCTAGATTGAAGGAGATCAACTTCTTTCAGTGTACAGTCAACATTTATTTGGAGTTGTCTGTTGAGGCTTCTCAATCTGGTCATTTCCTCAGGCTATAAAGAAACAACCCAAAATAGTCATTGTGGGAAAATCAGCATCTTATTTGAAATAGAAATAAAATTGCTATATCTTTGTTAACAGCTTTATTAGAAACTGAGTGTAGATAAGGCACTGAAAAAACCCAATTTGCTCTCAAAAAACATTCTTCTATTGGCATGTGAGGAGGAAAACAAACAAGTTACTTAATACTAAAATTGGTTAGTAAGACAATACAGCTGAGCTCAAGTTTACAAAACCACACACCTTATAAAACTCTCTAAATTGACAGCTTGCTACCTGAGTTTGCATCAAGATGACTAGAAAGCAGAATACAAGCTACGGCCCACCTTAATTATTACTTGATTAAAACTAAGGTCAAAAGTTTATTTGCATCACCCCAAGGAGCTTCAAGAAGCCAAACATTCTATTTAAACAGTATATTTAAATCATTCAATTGCTGAAGGATGGTAATTATTCTTAACAGTAATCAATTAAGTCCATATATTTGCATATCATTAAGAACCCCTAAGTTACTGGAATATGAAGCATTCTTAATACTAGCAGCACTGATTACTAATACCTATGTAGGAATAACTATCTTATCCCAGGACGCATTCTGGCATCAGAGTCACGAAATCACACAATGTCTGAGGTTGAAAGGAACCTCTGGAGGACACCTGGTCCAACCCCTCTGCCAAGCCTCCAACCAGACTTTGTGCCACTGACAACCACACTCTTGGCCTGGCTGCTCACCCAGTTTTCAATCAACCTCACTGCTCACCCAGCCCACACTTTATTAGCTTCTGTATGAAGACTATACAGAACACAATGCTGAAAGCCTTACCAAAATCTAGACAGACAATAATCACTGACTACCTAGGTCATTAGGACAGACTTTTCATCCTAGACGTTTATCGAATTGGTCATGCTTGACTTCCCCTTGGTGAATCCATGCTGATCACTTTCTTGTCCTTCACGTGCCTGGGAACGGTCTTGCAGGATTAGCTGCTCAATCACATTCCCAAAGATGAAGGTGAGGCTAACCAGTCTGTAGTTTCCTGGGTCTTCCCGTTCTTGAGAACAGTAGTATTTGCTCTCCTCTAGTCTTCAGGCACTTTCCCCCACATTATTAATCAATCAAAGATTATCTAGAGTGGCCTTGCAATGACATCTGCCAGCTTCCTCAGTACTCAAGGGTGTATCTCATCCAGGATTATGACTTCATGTATGTCTGCTTTGCTTAAGTATTCCCTGACCTGATTCTCTTCCACTAAGGGTACACCTTCTCTGCTTCACAGTTTTCTTAAAGTCTCTGGAACTTGGGATTCCTGAAGCACTGTAAAGACTGAGGCAAAGAAGTCATTCAGTATCTCAAGCCTTTTCCATGTTCTATGTAACCAGGTCCCCCATCTTGCTGAGCCCACGTTTTCACTGGGCTTCCTGTAAGAGAAGCCCTTCCTTTTGTCTTTGACATCCCATGCCAGATCCAACTCCAGCTGGGCTTTGGTTTTCCCAACCTCAGCCTTGCACACTCAGTGCCTCTGCATTTCTCCCAGGGACATTCCTGCCAAATGCTGCCCTGAGACAGGTGAGACACACAGCAGCCACAGTAGTTAAACAGCCAACAGCCCCTACTGTGCCTTCCAGCCCACACCTGTGTGCACTGCTTATGTCAACACAGTGAGCAAGTCTGAAGCGATTTGGATAAGAACTGCACGCAGTGGAAGCTATTTTTCAGCCACATGAACTCCCTTATCAGAGCCATACAGTTGTTTGAGCTACAGTCACTTGCAGGTGGAAGTCACATAGATAAGAAGAATCAACAAGGAAAACAGGAGAGGGAGGTGCCAACTATTTGAGCCAACACTGCCACTGAGAAGTTACTTGGCACATCCTGCACAAACCAGATGAGAAATACCATCTATGAGATACAACTACTCCAAAGTACCTTTTAAAAATAAAGTTAAACCCTCCTGCGTGAACACTAAGCACTATATGGCTCAGGTTCATTGGGCAGACTTGGATATACTTTTAGAAGTTGTTAGGGAAGCAACTGTATTCAGTTCTGCAGTCCCCAAAAGCACATGCATTCAACTTTCAGAAGTTCTGTTGTGAACACTAAGAAAGCTGAACATAATTCATAAATTACAAGAACTACCTCACGGCAAGTCAAGAAATTACAATAAATTATCTCCAAAACTCATGATTTTATACTCAAGAGTTTTTGTACAGAACTTTAGTTCATTGGAAAATAAAAAATAAATCTGTATGTTGAATTAAAATACTAACAAATTGCTTACTGTTGGTATTGCAGTTGTACAGCTCACTCTTCGAAGCCGCCTCTGCATTAGATCATGCTCCATGCCATTGACTTCGGTTTTCAGCCGTTCAAGTTCTTCCTTCTCCAGTTTCAGTTCCTTTGCTAATCTCTCCATCCTTGCTCGTTGATGTAACAGCAAGGCTAATGTTTTACATAGAAGAAACAGTTACTAACACATAAAAACCTGGAAAACTGAATTCTTAACTTATGCATAAGATTCATGAGTGACCTTTCTGGAAAAAAAAAAGTGATTGTAAACATGCAGCCAAGTATCAGTGTGAAGATGCTTTCATGCCAAATGAACTACAATTTAGAACACAGTTCTTCCAGAATAAAGACACATTTTTAGACAATAACTTGAAGTAGATATTACCATTTTGGTCAAAGCTTCTTTTTTTGCATTTGGTCTTTCTCGTCTCAAAAATACAAAGGCACCTGTACAAGGAGACAGCTTCTCAGGATGAAACAGCAACCTAGTCATACTAATACTCTACTGACAAAAAAAAATAAAAATACCAGAGGTAAGATCAGAAGGTAACACATACTTCATGCCTGCTGCTCAACAGCAGCTGACACACCAGCCTTGAGACATCAGCCAAGGTTTGATGTCAGTCCTGAACTGTTTTTTTTCCACTGCTATCACAGAGTATGCTACAACAACTTTAAGCAGTCAGCTTTTCAGGAATACTGAACTATTCAATACTTTAAGTTCCCCAGAGTTCAAAGGCAAAACTATAGAACTTCAACAAAATAGCCTAGAGAATCCAGGAAATAAAAAAGTGGGGTAAGTTTAGGTGCTTCAGACTCTAATTCTATAACAGAGCTGATTCCTCTCACCTCTCTCTGCTGTTAGTCATTCTCTCATTTTTGTCTTGGTACTGAAATTTATGACTGTCACAAGTTGATGTTGGGCTCCCAGAGAACCAAAGAAAAAATTCTGACTCCCTAAAAGATAATAGTTTCCTCAGGAAGAGCATTTCTCAGTATTTCATGATGATGTAAAACTGGCCAAGTTACTGTGATGCTTAATCCTTTCTGATCTGGCTGGTTTTACCTGATTGAAGTCTGCTAGGACAGAGAAAAATAAGACATTTGATGTGGGTATTCAGAAAAACAAGCTGCTCATGTAACAATGTTCCAGCAAACGGTTCGGAATAAAGATGATGTAGAACCTGCAAAATTCAATTTCATAAAAGGCCCAGGCAGCACTTGCCCTTTTTTTTTTATCCCTATCCAACAAAGGCAAAGAAAAAGCACATAATATCTCAAGAGTATTTGCATGTGAGCTAAAAAGAAGTTAGACAAATAAACGACAACATGACACAACTTACTGCAGAATAACAAACAAACCCTCAATCAGGAGCATTAAAATAAGGGCTTTCTTATCAGATACAGTCAGTTTTCTGCACAAAAATGTAGCACTATACTTTGGATTTTGTATGGATTCAACAATTCACAGCCAAAGAAAAAACACTGAACATCCTATCCAAGAATAACATCAGGTGTTTTTATACTACAGGCACCAGTACTACTGAACAAAATTGTTCTCTCCTCCTTTAAGTAGCATAGTCATGCAAACAGAATTAAGAAGAGACAGTACAGATACCAGGTTGTGTGATTTTCCACTATTATTACCAAAACTTGTCTTTTGTGTGATTCCTCCAACTGAACATGGTATGACTACATTTCACAGCTTCACATTATACTCTCAAAGTACAACTCAAACATGACTCATACTACAAAGAAACAGTACAAGTACAGAGAGCAGAAGGAATTTTTGGTAACATTTTTCACAATGGTTCACACTAAAGAGAAAATTAAACAAACTTTTTCTATGTATTAAGATGTTAAATATACCCTTCTTCAGGATTCCTTTTGTCGCAGCAAAGAATATAATATATATATTTATTCTTCTACAATTTATTTCTGCCGAGAACTCAGAGTGCAGCAATACCAAAGACTCTGGTAGGTATTGCCACAAGTGCAAGTGCTCCCAAAAGCATATACTAACTAGTTCTATTGAGTTTGTTTTCCAAACACAAAAATCTAGTCAAAGGCACAAAGGCAGAACCAGATTTCTACATTTCAGAATGTGGTTTTCAAAGCTATGTGAAGCTACTTGTAGCTTTCTCACATAAATGAACTGTTCAAGGAAGCTGTAATAGGGACATTACCAAACACGTGGAGTCAGCACTACAGACCTACTGGCAATCTTTCTTACTGAAGAATTGGGTCTAAAGAATTTCTAATTGGGTCTACCAGGTACGAACTAGCACTATTTCAGCTCTCTGAAGTTAAAAATGGATAGAAGAAATAACAGAGGAATAAACTCTCTTCTCCAAACACAAATCTGGAAAATAATTGTTGCTGGTCATCAACCTGTCATTACCCCAAATGACTTGCAGACTGATTAATTTGCTCAGTTTTAAATTATTCAAATCTACACAGCAGATGACTCCAAGAAAAGTATTCAGCTAAAATTTCTGGTAAATTTCACCTTTTTTTTTTTTCTTTACTGTATTACTGAATTCTTCATTTATATATGGCATTAAAACTATGTTCTACCCCTACATGGCAGAACACACATCCTAAAATTTGTCTGCCAGTATCTTCCTCGTCTATGAAAACTGTGTGGGAGAAGAGAACTTTTGATTAAGTTCTTCAAAATAATTATTTTAATACCTTTCAAAACAAAATTCTTATTGGTATTGATAAAGTTTTTTTAGTTGCAATCCTACCTCTCTCATCTTGCACTGAGTATTTTTCAATCTACACCAAATAAATTGGATTCAAATGCAGAAACCAGTGCTTCAGGTCTTATAACACATTTGAATATGGAACAAATACCAAAGTTTTAAAAATCCACATGTAAATTTATGACAATTCTTCAAGAAGAATTTACAAACCAGACAAACAGTTTATGAAGACACCACTTACTCTAAACTTCAGTGTTTTGTTTAACACCAAAAGCATAGCAACTTTAAGACCCTCAGAAACTCTTTATTCATTAGACTGCAACTTAATTTTTTTTTAAAAATCAGAACAAACTCATTCCGTGATTTTTGGTGCAATTTCTATTTTTCTCTGTAAAGGTTCCAAAATTCTCACTTACTAAGTAGTAAAATCAAGGTGAAAATGCATTTTACAACACCACAGTTTGCAGGGTTAAACATTTACCTTGAGTGTAAGCATAGTCGTCCGATCCAGAACTAGAACTTCTCTGATATTTATGGCTTCCTTTTTCTCCTCCAGATCCTGGGATTACAGAAATAGGCTGAATAGGTTCTGGTGCTGCAGAACGCTCTTCTTGGTCCACTAAATTTAAAAGATTCTCAGTCGGTGCTCGACCTACTGTGATTTTAAAAATGGTTGGGTTTGGCTGAGATACCATTACCCGAGGAGACTGTGTTGGTGCACCTGTAGGTCCAGTTGGTTGAGTGTAGGTAATATATACTGGATTAACACTAAATGGAGGTTTGGGTTGCCCCGACATACCTCTTGATGGAGAGCTTGAAGGAGGAGTAGTGGCTGTATACAGCGGGTGCTGGTTTCGTTGAGATGGTTGATTACTTATTGGTGAAGGGCTTCTGTTCATTGCAGTCCCAGGTCTTTGCGGTGGCTCAACTGTAATTTCTATTTTATTCATGGAACCTTTGGATAAACTAGGTCCAGCAAAAGGAGGAAGGTACGACACAGAGTGACTGCCTTGTTTTTGAAAAGTCTGGGATGCCTGCTGATATGGATGGGGTGGGACAGTTGAAGGGCTGGGAGGCATGAAAACATGTGAACTCTGATGACTCAACTGAGGAGGCTGAACTTGGTGCTGAGGAGAGCCAAAGGGAGAGGGACACTGGGACGCCGGTGGCGATCGAAAAGCCGACTGAGGGATCTGGGGCTGTTTTGGAGAATACTGAGAAGGTTGGTAGTTCTGTTGATGTGGATATACAGGTAGAGGACGGGGAGTATAATGTGGAACTGGGCCCTGTGGCGATGAATGCCACTGTGTATTCTGAGGAGTCTGTCGTCCTGAAGAACTCTGAGATGTTTGTCTTATATAAATAGAGCCAGGAGTCCCATAAAGATTGCTTGGAATCTGTGGAAGAATTTGTAGAGCTCTGGGTACGCTCTGTCCAGAGGGGAGGTTTTGTGATACTGTAACAGTAATGGGATTTGTACTGTACCGAGGTATGTGCATATACGTGGGAGGAGGGCCTTGCATAGCAGACGTGTTCATTCCTGGTTGTATGGAAGATGGTTGTGGAGGTGGCTGTGGAGGAGGAGTAGCTGCATTTCTATTCTGGTCATTCATGAAAAATGGATTGTAACTAGGAGAAGCTGCCACGACAGCAGGAGCAGAATGTGGTTCTTGAACTAAGCAGATGAGCTGTTTACCTGCTGTGCGCTGAGGGTCAATGTGTCCATCGCTTGAGCTGTGTACCAGTGTACGACCACCATTAAGTTGAGCTCCATCCCCCGCATGATAGCTGGTATGAGGATGAATACCCAGATTAATGTGCAAAAGGCTATTTCTGTTCATTCTGGTGTCATCAGGGCTGTGGTACTCCATGTACAGGTATTTGTTGCTCTCCTGTGCAAGGGCTCGACAACAGGCATCGAGGTTGTTGTTGTTCTAGGAGTAAGAAAGGACACCTGTTACTGTCACACAGCACAAGGAAGAGCCACTGCTCAGTGTTCAACAAGCCCTCAGCTGATGCCACAACCAAGCCCCAACTCAAACACAACTAGGGAAAACATTTCATACATAGGAATTCTGAAATAGAGGTAATACCTGCTGAGTCACAGTATGCAAGTCATACATAGCTCACGCTGCATCTGGAAAAATGCTCTGGTAACATGAGCTACACTGTGACATATTTAAAAAAAAAAATCAAATCCACTTTTGGGAAAACAATAGTTAGAATTCTTCATATGTTGTTCAAGGACCAGGTCGGTACAATTAACTACTTCTAGTATCAACAAAAATCAAATTACACTAGATCAAAACTGTAAACTCTGAAAAAGCAAAACAAAAATGAAGATGACTTTTTAATGCTTACCCAAGTGTTTACTGTTTTCACTTTTCTTTTACTATTTACCTGAGTATTTCTCTTTACCTGAAAGTTTAAAAGCCCAACATTTTAGACCATCTTTTATTCATTGAACAGTATTTAATGCCTTAAAAAAGTAGCCCAAGTCAGTACTGCTTGAAGAAGTACTGCCAATTCCATAAAGCATCTTACAATTACAACAAAATTTCAACTGCCTTTAAGAATTTCAAGCTTAAGGCTAAAAAAGGTTTATTCACACATCAGTGAGGAAACAATCCCTATAAGTGTTTGATTTGTTCTGTGGTGCTAGCAGTTGAAACTATACAGACAATAAATTATGAATCAAATGAGAAATCTAATGGGGAATTCCCTTTCCCTTCTTGCACTTTCCCCTCATTTTAGTTTAATCTAGTCTTATTAAAAGAAGAACACAAATGATGGCTTTTTCCAAAGGAATAAAATCCCTAGAAGGCATTCCAGATGGTGGATTTTTTTTTTCTCCCCTCTTTCTCATGTGACAGCCTGTATCATCAGTGGTTCAGATTTTAAATTAAATAGTAGTTAAAGGAAACAAATTTCACTCCAAGTTCAACTCAATCTGGCCCTCAGCACCCAAACTTTGTTACACATAATCCAAGACTGCTACCTTCTTTGACAGAGCACCTTCTTCCAGAAGAAGTGTGTACATATCTATAGACACAAACACCCCCGCCTTCCTCAGAGTGATAAAATTACCATTCTAGGGAATATACATTAATAATGGTTTCACTTCTATTTTAAACACTATCCCTATATAACTTTTTATACATAATAATACACATATAGCCTTGCAATACAATTTTCAACAGCCTATCTACTGGCTAAAGTCATGCTACATTTCTTTTCTAGGAGACCAATAGTAATTAGTCTTAATACTAGAATGAAGATGACTTTCCCAAAATTTCATGATTTCACCAACAGATGAACAAATACACATAATTCAGCATCTTGTCACATGAAGACTTACTACTGAAGATAACAGAAGACAGAAGAGTCAGTGGGAATATCCAGATATATCAGTAAAAACTGAAGATCAGATATGTGGGAACCAGATCTTGTAATAACAACCAGCACCACAATGCCAAGACAGCAACCTCAAAGTTAACCACTACCATCAGCCACTTGCCATCTAAACAGAACTTCATCAACAGAGTCCTCATCCTCCTTAAGTCACTTGGTCAGGGTGCAGGTAGGAGAGAATGTAGACAGGACAGGCTCTAACCTGATTTGATCAGGGTATGGAATATATTTGTCATTTCAAAGGACCATCAATTTTTGACAGGTCTAAAACTCAAACTGATTTAAATCTGGAGTATTTATTGCAAAAAGTCAATGAAAACCAGCTCATGCATCTTAAATATAAAGTGGGTTTGGAAACAAAATCTACACTTTAAAAAATAACAAGTATTTTCCATGTAATGTTAACCAGCTACCCAGAATGCCCTATTACAGCTACAGAACACCATATGCTTCTGCAACATTAGGAGATCTCTAATTTTATTGTTTAAAGATGCCTATGACAAACACAGTTCATCAAAAGGATCATGTACTTAGCAGTGCAGAAGAAATGACTGTCAGGATAAATAAAGCTTTAAATTACTGGGCTTCCCCTGCTTTACATTTGTGTGAAAGCAATTAATTTGTATTTGTATGGTTTAAAAGGCACTCAGGGCAAAAATTACAGCCACTGTTCTAAGTAAGCCTGCTCATCAGCCAGGGACAGGGAGGATGCAATTACAGCTTTGTAATGTTAGTCAAGGCCACAACAAAGCCAAACCAGATCCTGCATGTTTCTATTCCATTCCTGAATCTTCCCATTAGCTGAAGGTATTCCCAGAAGAACAGTACTTTGCAAAATGTGCAACATGTGATTTTAGATGAAGAATGGAAGGACAAAACGAAAAGGAAAAGGTGAGGAGAGGAAGAGGGGGGAGGAGAACCATCACCACCTGACTTGGAAACACAGAGGTAAAATGAAAACTTTGGAGACCCGTGGCAGAAAGATGACATGAAGACAAAAAAAACTCTTAAGATTCTTAGCTAAGGCCAGCTCCTCATCTCGGAAAGAGAGTTATTGTTCGCTAAAATCTTCTTCAGTATCTGTATGTTGTTTATGTAGCCATCATCAATAAACATCCCATTAACCACTTCCCTTATTCCCCATATGCATAACAGTAGCAGGTTGCACAGACAAGGAAAAATTGTCAGTGAAAAAAAAAAAAAATCACAAGCCTAAATGAAGAATGACAGAAAATTTATCCCTGAAACACAGGACAGAAATGCAAGTAGCAGAGTCCTCCAATCTTTTAAAATAAAACCAGGGGAATAGAAATCTATGCTCCATGTACACTACTGAAAAGGGTTTTCATACTAAAACACAATACACACACTGTACCATACCTGGAGCATGCACTGAGATACCACCCCTTCGGGTATCTCAGGGAAACGCTGCCGGAGATCATGGAGTACCTGCACGTCAAGTTGTTGACTGCCCTGCGCCATGCCAGATGGATGATGTTCCAGATTACCAAAGAATGGAAGTCAACAGGTCTTCCAGTGATTATGGTCTTCTGAAGCTTCTGGCATTTTCTGTAAGAAACAAAACAATTACCTTTTAAGCCATCATAATTTTTCCTTCTTCCCAAAATGCATGTTTAGAAAAACTACTGTATTCAATTTTTCAATCTAGCTATCAAGAGACAACAGCTTAAACACAAGAGTGGGAACAATCACATCTCAAAGTTTAACATTAAACCACTTACTGTATCACAGGTACGTCTGTATGACATTTCACTGGAATGTGCTAGTTCAGGTCTTTATTCAGTCTCATTGTCGCATCATGTAGACATCGCTTTAATTAATCTGACCCACATAAAATGGAACTGCTACATATTTGCTTCCACTGATATCCTGAACAGTTTGCAGGAAAGTCTGAAGTTACCACAAAGCACAGATGACTGTTATTTACAACATGCTAGAAACAACAGGTTGGAAAACCAAGCAGCACAATTATCCAAAATACTCTTCTATTAATAGGGCTTAAACCCTTTTGTCTTTACATCACTAGAAATCCAAGAAGTCAGAAGCATATTTTGTGACACATAAGAATTTAACAGAATTTAAAGAGTCCTTTTCAAGATTATGGTGAGTATCTACTTAATATTTTTCTAAAGCACCTGTTAAATTCATACTACTGTAATTAGTGACAAAAATAACCCTCTTTCCATTTCAGGATTCTTGCATTCAACATCAAAAAGATTCTATCTGAATTTCAATACCCACAGACTACTAGAAGGCAAATACAGTCTGAGTCAACAAATGCTTTTCTCACTTGTGGCTCATCATCACAGCAGTAATCAAAAGGCAGCTGAAATCTAAGCAAAGATTCACAAAAACTTTGCATGAAGGTGGTGCATGACACAGCCTTTCTAACACATCCAACATTGCTGAGCTTCAAAAGCCTTTCCAACAATGCTGCTCAGCTGAATTCTTAACTGCAGAGAATGTAGTGCTGTGCTCAAAAAGGAAATGAGAGTCAGATAGCAGCAGAGTCGGTGTTCAAGTAATATATCAGCTACCCAAAATCCCAAGCTTAAATCATGCTTATCTCAACCCCAGTGCAACTGTGGTGGCACATGGCACAGGTATTCCAATCAATTTGCCACCTGAGCTCAACTTTCAGCAGCAGTCCAGAGCAGCACAGCAGATTAGTAAACATACACATCTCTCTGCATAATAAATTCCAACAGCTTCCCATGTCTTTCCTTTGGAAGTCTCTTAGTTTTCAGAGGCAAGAAAATAGAACATAGTTCTTCAAAGAAAAGTCAAATGTCAGGTTTAGAGTAAAAAAAAAAGTTGGTAAAAGCTAAAAAAAAAAAAAGAGGTAAAAATAGCAGAAGTCCAGCCTAGTTCACCACCTGTCTGCTTTGTGCATGGACAGCTCTGAGCTGCCATCAGCATTCATTAAACACCACATGTACTCAGGGTTCCTCTCTGTCCTACCTCACATTCCAGTATCCAATATTACACCTGTCACATCACAAACCTTTTCAAGATGAATGAGACAAGTTTAAAGAACAGTGAGATGTGTGAATTATCTTGCTGTGACTTCAGAAATACTGCAATAAACTCACCTTGTATAATCACAATGCATTTTGTCCTCTGCAGTAATGCTGCAGACTCCTTTCATTTTAAAAGGAAATGAGCTTCCACTGACTACAAGAATCAGCTGAAAATTCCTATCTACACTCATGGTAGGGATCTTTTATAAAACTTTTTTTTTTTAATTGACAAACAAACATCATACTCTGAAAGGCAAACCATGAGCACAATACTCAAAGAAAACCTGACAGCAAGCAAGGTCTGTGTGGTTTCCTAGGAGGAAGAGGCTGAAATGCAGTAATGGAGGGGTACCTTACCAGAATAAATTGCAGTTAAAACCCCCTCAGAATAACAAATGTCAGTAAATGAAACAGAAGATAATCACTTTAAGAATTTCATTTGCATGAGCAAGAGCCTTTGCATCACTTCTCTCTTCAAATAAAAATTCAAACATAACATGGGTGAGCAGACAGAAGATCCACTGTCAATACGTACAATGTTTCTCTACAACAGTTTTAAATTAAAGGGGTTTATATATATATGTTTAACACTTTCTGAATATGTGTAGTGAGTAAAGGTGTAATACAAAGTAATTGGCAGTTACTGGCCAACTGTGAATTTTATCAGGCTTCCAAATGCAATGCATAACAAATTCCCATTTTCACTTTGAAGTGTTGAAGCTTCTAGCCTTTAAAGTTACACACAGAGCCTTGAAAAGAAACTCAAAACAACTGTTGAGAAGCATGAACAAACACACAACCATTCAGAACCCCTTGGATTACATGGTTGGGCTACTATGGAAATTTGTCGTGTTTTTTTCCCAGTCAGTAACACTAAATTCATTCCTGTCACCATCTAGCAGCCCAGCCTATGTATTGTCCAGCATTTTGTTCTGCCAATTCTGCTTGACCTGCCTACAACTGCACATTTTCCACTCTAAGCAGGCACAAACTGGCTGGAATACAATACCCACTTCCCCTGTTGCTCCACAGCACGCGGCAGGCGGAGCAGTGAGTTATTCAGAGCCAAGAGCTTACAGCACAGGCCACACAGCTAAGATGCTTAGACAAGAACTCCTGCTGAGCCACAACAGACTAGGAAAGCAATCCTTCAAAGACTTTCTTCCAAAGCATCCACAGGCTAAAGGACACACTGAGGTGCATTACATTACCAGCCTTATAATTATTGAAAGTTCAATGCATCAAAAACCAACCCAAATTCACAACGAAAGCAAGATCTGTGACTTTCAGAAATGAGCTGAGGGAGTCCAAACTCCAAATGGAAAGTATTTCGTGAGGATGGAATAAATTAACACTGCCATAGACGTGGCAGCTCTAAAGGCAAAACCAAAGCACATTGTCACAGAATTGGTCCTGCTGTGTTAACACACAGAGCCACTAGTGAATCTCGGGGATTATGCAAACCGTGACTCAAGTCCTAAACAAGTATAAAAATCAGTTTTTCACACCTTTTACATGCCCTAATTAGATGTACGGGAAAACAGTATCTTTAAATTTAATCTTCTTTCCTTAAGCCATTTGCATACCTTCCAAGTTAAGAAAACAAGTAACAATTCCATTTATCAACTGATGTCACTTCTCTGAAAGAATGAGAAAAGTAGGATTACTGTGGTCTTGATACTCCCCATAGATGTGTCCAAATATGGACAGAAGGAAACTTATTTCACTACTGTCATTTTTGAAGCATAAATCACCTCAAATGAAGATAAAGAAATCAGGAATTAAATTCAATTGAAAACTAAATTAGATCAATACACACTATCTGAAAATTTATAACTGGTGTACTGATATGCACTTATGAAATTACAACATACAGAGCAGCTACAATAACTCCTGAGTGAATTTCCAGGAAACAGGTTACCTGAAGACAGTTTCTAAGGTCTCATCAATTGAAAGTTGATTGTTAAGAGTTTTATAACAACTGTGGGGCAGTGAAGTGTTAAGAGATAAAAAACAACAAGACAAAACACAGCAATAAAAAAAAAAATCACTTTAGAGAATCATACTCTGAGTTGGAAAGGACCCACAAGGATCATCAAAGTCCAACACCTCAAGAATCACACCATGAGCCTGAGAGCACTGTCCAAATGCTTCTTGAACTCTGGCAGGTTTGGGACTGTGACCACTTCCCTGGGGAGCTTCCTGTTCCAGTGCCCAACCACCAGCCAGGGGAAGAACCTTTTCCTGATATCCAACCTACACCTCCCCTGATACAACTTCAGTGGCTCCCTTTCACCTCAGGATATTTTATGATTCTATTATATACATTTATATAAATTGCAAGCCATTCAGTGAATTACACATTTGGTAATTACCGGAATGACATCATCCCTTAATAACAGGTTGCTTCAGGGTAGATGTCAATTTAGCTGTAGATAAATAGATGTAGACAAACTTCCATCTGGACATAGGGCTGCAGTCCTCCAAGGATGCCAAGAGTCGTGGCATGTGAGGCAGCATGAAATAACAGATCAGTAGTAGTTACAGCTTTCTGAACTTTTCTTCCCACTCAACTCAGTCAAACTAATTCAACCTGCTAAAACAATTTAATACCAAAAACACATCTTTTATTAGCTTAATAAGCTTACCCTGCACAATGCATGCCCACTGAACACCACATTGCTGTGGAAAGGAAGAAGAAAGGGTAAAAAGGGGAAAGAGATGCAGGAGCAAGAACATCACCTCCCTCTTTTCAGCACAGGTAAGCCACCTGATCAGTTAAAGCCATAACGAGAAGACACCTTCACCTGAAGCAAACTTAGAACACAAGAACCAAAGCTGTTCTGGTATGAACAGCACGGAATCACGACGGGGATTTTGCCAAGTACTGTCAATTCCGGAGTCAGATACTGACCAGGCTGTGGCACTGCAAGAAAGCTGCTCTGTCAGCTGAGCTCTGCAGGTGCCACCAGCAAAAAGCTCTTTGAAATTTTACTTTGAGCTCCACATCACTTGCCAAACACGCAGGCAACACTGCTCTCTACAAAAATTCTTTCTGAAAACTGTGACAGACCAAGCTGATTACAGGCAGCAGCTCTTTATGACCAATACGGTTATACCCTCCACATCGCCACTGATGCATTGGTTACATGCTTCCAAAGGCCGGGATACCCTCCATACAATGCACTGCATGCCAATAGTAACATCAGAAGTCAAGAGTAAGTAGCTCAGCTGACATATTTAGAAAGCACTTTATTAGACTAAGAATTAGTATCTTTGGATTTTTACCTAATATTGTGGTTTTAACAAATAAATACAATTTCAGCCAAAGTCTACATTACTGTATCATCATACCCCAATGCCACTACTGTATTTCACTACTCAAGTAGAGGTTAATGTGTGTAATTACCGTGGTACTTCCTACAATGACTGCAAACACACAGCAGAAAGGCTGTTAAACAGCAACAATTTTGTAAAAAAGTTTGCATAAAACCATGACATTTGAAGATGAACATTTGAACTGAGTTTCTTTGCACAAATCATTAACTACACAAAACCAAGTTTAACATCCCATCCCATACATACCTGCTATTTAATAAGCATCAATTATAGCCTTGTAAACATGCCCAGCACATGACCTGGCGGCAGATGCAATCATGTAATCCCACTTCTAATCCTTGAACAGCCTCTGGAACCACTGTTTCCTTAAATTCAAAGGAGTCTGCCTGCAGTAGAACATTAAACGGGCTGTAATTGGTTTAAAGTCATCACAATATATTAATTCCAAAACTGGAAATAAGAAGAGAACTATTTTGTACAATAGGTTTCCATTTATTTAACCACTATGCAAAATCAATTAACCCATCCCACAAATGTCAGAACAGTCACAGCAATCCAGCTAAAACTTTGGATTGCTCCTTAAGCAAAGGCAAGCAAATGTTTTCATGGTAATGTAACACCTTTATAATGATTTGCTAGCTAGATGACCTTAAAAATCTCAGACTCATGAGAACCTAAGTGTGTTATAACAGTGCCAGGAGCAACTTTTCCTCACAACAATCTTCAGTCACACCCTCACTCTGTTTAAATATGAAAGATATGACAAAAAAACAAGGATTACTTTTCCCTGCAACAGTCCAGCTAAAATAATTTTTTTAAATTACATATAGCTAAGAACAACTCTCCCACCTCAGAAACCACAATTCCCATTTGCTGGAGTTTTCTGTATTTACAGGGTGATCCATCCCACAGCTTTTGGGACTGTACTGCTTCGCAGGATAAGAAAGACACAATAGAATTTAAAGACATTTTGTCAGTTCATACAGACATATGAAGTACAACAAAGCAAAAGAAAAGCAGTCAATATTTAAAGACGAGCTCAGCATGCTGCTGGCACTGCTCTGAATGACTGGCTACGTCACTAAAACCACAACTTCATGGTTTGGCAAGCTGTCTGGATGAACACTCTTGTGTAAATGATCAAGAGATTCATAAAGCCCCTGGGTGGTAGGAAGGTGATGTGAACCACAATAAAGAGGTACACAGCAGAATGAAACTAAAAGTAAAGCTGACAAGCAGCTTCATCTTTCTTCTAAGTCTCTTTTATACCCTGTGAGGCTGCATCACATACTAATAAATACTTCTCTCAGAATTTATGGTTCTCTCACTCTAATGAGCAACCAAAAGCAGCTCTTACTAAAGAACAAAGCCACAAAAGAGTAAGTTTTCAAGGCACTGGGACAGTTCAGGAATGATGCTACTATACCTTGAGTACCAGCTTCTAAAAGGGTGCTGCAGAACAGCAGGTGCACCCAAAGCTGCAAACACAAGTGAGTTTGTACCGCTCACAGGCAATCCTGAGGTTACCACAAGTATCCTGACAGTACCCAAAGCTATGAGGATGATGAACTGGCTTTCTTACCAGGGCATACGATCTGTGATTTTTGACTGTTTGTGAAATACTGGCTGTGGCTGGGAAAAATCCTGCAGTGAACAGCGCACTGTCAGATTTCCTAATTCATCAACTTCAGCACTGGCCCTGCTAAAAGCAGTTTTATGATGATGCAAAAATTTTTTGGCAGTTACATCCTATTTTGGGAATAAAAATGAGCCAGAAAGGATAAATTAAAACATGAAACTGAGTACACACTACAAAGTATGAGAAGAGGTCTATTGCAAATCCACAGATCACAAACTTCAGCTTATTCTTTATTTTAAAGTACAGTCTGTTATTCATATTTCCAGGTTTAACAATTACTAGAAGCTGAGGTTTATACTAGACGGAAACCGAGCCAAACAACTGCAAAAATATTGGACTACTGCTTGATACACAATTTGTTCCAGAAAGTGAGCTTCCTTCTCAGAAGCATGAGATTAACATTCCTTGAAGAAGAAATGTCTCGAAGTATTGCTATGGATGGAGAGTTATCTGCAGGTCACCAGCTCCATCTCGACCAGCTCAACAGGAATTTATTACTGTTCCAGTCTAACATATGTTTGATAGCTCCTACAAAACTGATCCTCAGCATTAGGTCCTGCTTCAGCATCACAAATTCATTGCCATGCGCTGAATTTGCTTGTAGGACATTTGGAAGAGGCGTTGTTCCGAAAATATATTTACATTGGTCAAAACACAACCAGTCCTTCCATGAGACAATTCTACAAAACAAAACACTGTGCGTACTTTTGCAGGAGTTCAGATCAGTAGGAATTCACTAAAGCGACAAGTTTCAAAATGCCTGAACACAGAAGTCATAATTAAAAAATAAAATAAAATAAAAAAATAAAAGAAGAAAGTACCAAATTGTAATTTTGATTACCCACACAAAACTTGTAATGACTCACTGTAGTAGTGTTGTAAACAACAGTTTAAAATAAACAGTACAGTTTCTCTGTTAAGACTCTTATGAGATAAATCCTGAAAATATTCTATATTCAGTGAACTGATTGAATTAAAGATCTCTATTTTGTTGATAACTGCATATATGGAAGAGCTTTACAGGATGTAGACAACTTTTGTAATACACGTCATCTTCAATGTTTAGATTTTTCTGCATCGTTGAGAAGTGACCACAAAGCACATTTACACCCGTAAAGATGCAGCATTCCTTTTCCTGCAGAGATAAAAGGAGACTCTCACTAGTTTCAAGTTATGTGACCTGCCTAAGTTTATCAGCATCTCATATAACTGACAACTCTGCAAAGTCTATTGCACATACTGCCCACATACTGTATTCACATCTACACCCAGCATGACCAGTTGAAATAGGACAGAAAATGGGAAGCGTGAACACCTGTGCAACACTCTGGTCTGATGCCTACCAGCCTCTCCTCACTTTGGCCATCTTAAACTAGGAGAAAAACCCTAGATTAGAAAGAAGTGGAGTGAGGGGATAAAACCTCCTTTCAGGATCCCCAGCAAACACAAACTGATGGAGGATATGACTCCACACAGAGGAAACAGAGGAGGGAAGCGGACAGGCACATGTAAATGGGAACAAAAAATTAGACACAAGTAAGCAGAAAGCAGATGCAGAAAAACAAGGAACAGACAGGAGTCAGTAGAGAACAACAGCAGAGAGAAACATGAAACCACACTCCCTACACACCAGAAAGCATCAACTTCCATTTCTGAAGTTTTGAGTTAAGCTTTGGTGCCCTGACTGTGAATTTCTTTGACATGACTAATTGCTATAAAATATGGTGAACAAGCTACACAGTGTGCCTCTCCTTTCTATCATTCCAGAAGAATTTGTTAAAATAAGGAAACGTAACACAAACCTTGCTGATTCTGTGATATCTTCTGACAAGTCTTTCCATGAATACCCACTCACAAGGGTGCCACAAAAAAGTCAGATCAAGAGGTTACACACCTCATTAATGTTATTTATGTTTTTTTCCAATGTAACACATTGAAGTTATCTATAATCATATGGGTATATGAAGAGATGATTGAGTATCTGCTATAGCTGAGGAAATGCTCTGCCCAATTTCCTAGCAAAACAGAAGACACCTTAAAATAAAAACATTATCTGCAAACAACAAATATATACACATGTACATAGCTATATACATGTATGAGCAGAGATGCCATAAGTCCTAGATTACTCTTTTTTATTGTTTTTTCTTTTGCTTTTGAGGGTAGAAAGGGCAGGGTGCCTTAAAATTAGATTTTTGTTTCTGCAACATGTTTTATTTTCTTTTAAGACCACAATCATCTTCTGCTAACATTATTTTAGCTTAGCCCTAGACTGACTTTCCATGGAGATGTTCCTTAGATACTGTACAATGCAGACATTTGAAAATGTTCTCATTCTACACTGACTTTAGCATTCTCTATTAAAAAATACTAATAGCACACCAAAAAAAAAAAGGTCTGGTGGAGTGAAAGCTGTGAATCTCCCCTCCTTCCATAAGCAAAGTCTGTTACAACTGTTGCAGCAAAAAATGTTGGTCTGTAAGGTGATGATTAAACCAATCAGCACTCAGATAAAGCTGTAGCTGTCCTGTCTGTGGAACTGCTTGAACAGCAAATCTCCATTAGGAAATCTAGATATTTCAGATTCACTTGTTCCATAATCCTGGGCCAGAAATAGGACAAGCCAAGAGAGATAATGGAAAGACTAGAATACAATTGTTCATCCTAAAATGCACTGATGCATTCCTGCCAAAATTCTTCTACAGCTTTAAAGGACTTGAATGGCATCCAATACCTTTACTTGATCAAAGCTTTAAAGTATCTTCTTCCTTACAGAGAGCTCCAAACCAGGTGGGTGTAACACCAGAGAGAGCAGGCTGAGAAGCTACAAGTAACATCAGGAGAATTGCAGGCACCTACACTGAACTTATTCACAAATTAAATTAATTTCTGCTTTGAGTCACAGAATGTTTTGGGTTGGAAGGGATCTTACAGATCACCTAATTCCAACCCCACTTTTTATTGTTTTTCTTGAATTAAAAATCAAATAGCTACTCTGTAAATTCTTCTGTTCCCAACTCAATGTAGCATTCAAAGTTCGTATGTTTGAAAATCTAATACTTAAAGCTAATGAGTATTCTACTCTAATAATGCAGCACTCTTCATACTGTCAAATTACTTTCCTGCTCTTCAGCGTGCTCTGGGCAAAAGACAGGATTGGAAACTGATTTTTTCTAACAATTTAACATTAAATTGTAAGCTCAGTGAGTCATTGGTAGGTCAGTCATAGCTATGCAACAGCAAAACACACTTTACCTCTCTCTCTGAAGCTTTAAAGTCATGACTTTGGTAGGTTAACCAAAGCTGTGTCTGCAGTCTGGACACCTTGGTTACCCAATTCAATGACACTGTCTGCAAAGGCAGGTTGTCAGTATTCAGGTCATCAGTCATAACATTTGTTTATTTTTCTTGGCCTGACACCAGAAAATTTCAAATTCAAGTGATGAGATTAATGCAATTCCTGGCTGGAGCATGAATGACTTTTTACATACAGCTGAGTATAAAAAAAAAAAAAAAAAAAAAAAAAAA
>NW_020955194.1:6096252-6099125 GCF_003031625.1 Empidonax traillii | reverse complement strand
AAAAAAAAAAAAAAAAAAAAAAAAAAAAAAAAAAAAAAAATTGTGATGGTGCAGCTGGATGCCTCTTTCACAGAGCCTGTGATTACAATATATTCCTCTAAGAGGAAAATGTTAAACCACTCTGTGGCTTTATAGAATCAGTTTTACAGTATAAAAGGGACAGAAATCCTGCCAGTCTCTCCACAACTGACACAGCATGGCTGTCTGATAGAGAAGTTACAAGCAAATTTCACTTTCATCAGTTAAAGCTACTGAAAAAAGCTATAAATCTGAATACGAGACAAAATAAATGAAGCACACTCTACGAAACTTTCAGGAATAAGTAGTATTTGGTTTTTCAAAGCATTTCACCCAAAAGTCTCTATTCACAATTTCAGTTTTCAGAATACCTTATTTTTATTCTACATGACAAATAACCTTCCAGATGTAAGCCAAACATGCATGTTAAACATTTTAAGCTATCAGCATCTCTCTAAAGCCAAATCATTTCCACACTGATCTGCCTTACTGTACTCCATTTAAGGTTGGTAGGATAAACTGCACTGATTTCATTTCCCTTTTAGGAAGGCTATCCTCATAATCCTGCTTTAGAAGAAGAAAAAAAAAACTAGGGCTCAAAGGCAGCTTCAACTTAAAAGTTACTAACTAATTCTACTTTCTAAGAGGTTTGGATTATTTCACTTCTCAAAAACAAAAACATGCTGTCCAGCAGCTCAAAGCAGGAGCATCCTCCAAAATCAATGTCCTCCTTTACCTTAACAGATCTCTGTTCTTATCAGTGTTTGGGGTCTTATGGATAACTTTGTAAAGCAGTAGTAAAAGAACTGTTGAAACATTCTCTACACTACACTTGCCCTGCTATTTGTGCTGTGCTCGGGGCTCTTCACCTGCACCAGAGGAGTGGAACTGACAACCACTCACCAGTCTGAGTGGCTGCAGATGTGCTGCCAGGAATGTAAAAGCCTTTCTGTCACCCGATGTGACACAGTGCTTTCTTCGCTTAGATGCTGCAGCGCAGGAGGAGATGTGGTATTAAGTTAGTTCTTTAACCAATCTCCCAATTTCTTTACTGTTAAAAAGTGGCAGTGTCCATATCTTTTGCAGAAAGGAACAATATGGAGCATGCCCAGCTCTTCATTTAGAAACTCAGAATTTCGATCTGAAACACAGATCTTTTGGGTTAACTCCCTGGAGTCTTAAAAGAGCATCATTTACTGAGAACACAGAGAGGGAAAAAAAAAATTAATCAAGGTCATGTATCTTCCCATAAATCCAGTGCAGTCTGGTACACAACAGGAGGTTAGACAGCAGAAAAATCTGAAGTTTAAAATAATTTGCAGTCACCTCCAGGCCAGCCAAACACAACTGCCACCAGAGCATTCCCCTGAGGCCAATAACTGGCACACAGAGCCTGTCCTGGGCAGGCAGCACAGAGTGAGACACTTCTACATTTCTGAACCAAAGAAGCAGTTGAAAGAAAAAATTCATCAAAATAACACTGTAATCTGATGCCTCGATCCCAAAATCACAGCACAAGTCACACCCTCTGCTTAAACAAACAGTCGATGACTTCTTCAGAATTCTCACAACATTAACCCAAACAAACTCACAGCTCTCAGCATTTACACGATCCAGACTCAAGTGCACACTTTAAGTTCTCTCTGCTTTTAGAGGAGAGGGAGAAGGAAGGACATGAAAGTCTTCTGACATTTTTAGTGCTGTTCAACCACAAGCCTTATTCTGTGCTGTTCTGTGTCATTTTTCCCCTACAGGATAGGAAGCAATGCTACACAAACAATTAAACACCATTACTTTTTTTAGAAACAGAATTCAAACCTATACGAAAATTAGATATAAACATACCTCTCAAATGCTACGAATAAGCACATTAAGAATAATTCTGCTAAACAGCCTTGTGTATTTAAAACTTGGTTTTCGATACCTGAGTGACCTGAGCAATACTGTAACAGATGGATCACCTGTTAGACTATATATCATATGCAGTTCTCTATTCCTTCCAATTGCTGGATAAATATGCAAATTATGTGGTTAGATACCTCTAAGAAGCCTGTTCTTTGATTCAGCATCAGCTTTATAAAACCAAAGGTAATTTATCTTTTAAAAAGGCCCTGATAGTACAGAAATAATTGTATTTTATTTTCATGACTACTTCAGATCACCAGTTTTCCATTATGGTGAACCAAACTCAGTACTGTTTAAAGACTGGATTTCTTCTTGCCTGAAAAAGACTGGAATCTTCTTATTAAATACTTACTCAAGAAGCACAATCAAAAGAACCCCCAGTTACCAGATTTACATTTTAGTATTATCTTTACCAACCTTACTGATTCTATGTTTTAGCCAACTTCTGCCAAGAAGGGTTACTGGGAATTCAGGGTACACACGAAACCTTGAATACTTGAGGGTCACTAATTCTCCATCACTGTCTACACTGTCTAACTGTCAAAAAGATTAAAAATAAATTTCTCACAAAACTGAAGACTTGCAAAAGAAAATGTACATTCGACTCTCTGTGCATATCAGCTCAAATACAGGATCTCTATTACTTTATTTCTCAGATTTCCACACCCAACTTAGATAAGAAGTGCAACTTCCTATATATTTGAAAAGTAAATGAACTGGACACAGAGAGAACAGTCTAATGAGAAACTGCCTTTAATAAACAAATTTCCAAGCATATGTAAGAGTAAATACACTCCTTCTGTAGTTATACATGCTCAATTCAACTGAACTGAGTCCAGAATAAACAGAAACTACAGAAAACAAACAAACAAACAAAAATACCAAAAAAAGAAAGAAAAAAAAAAAAAAAAAAAAAAAAAAAAAAAAAAAAAAAAAAAAAAAAAAAAAAA